>NW_011495035.1:3726699-3733203 GCF_000754665.1 Bison bison bison | reverse complement strand
TAGGTCTGAAACAGTGCTCCATCTAGGACAATATCCCAGCCCTAAGGAAAGATTTTTCCCATGCCCCAGGGATTATGTGTTTTGCAGTCCGGCTGATGAAAATAGACACCTGTGTGAATACTGGTCCCTCTAATCCTTTCACATGGCTCTTTCCCAGCCTCATTGACAGGCTCTCCTCAGTGAGTAGTTGACCCTCTCCTGGTATCTGGTGTTCTCCACAGCTCTCACCTTTCCCATACTCTGTCTTGTAGACTCTGGCCAAGTCCCCAGCTCTGTCTCCTGAACTGCAGAGTCCACTGAGTTCTCTCTGGGTTGCCCCTCGCTGTGCAGCCTGGACAATCATCTGGGACAGTAGGTGAGGCCCTCTTACCCTCCTAGGGTTTGGTTTCCATTCCTCAGGATCACTGTCCTTCATTGCCTCATGTCCAGTACCTTAAAAACCCATTGCTTCATGTACTAGTTCTGGTTTTCTTTTTTGGTTATATCAGAAGGGGGGAGGTTAAACCTAGTCCCTGTTACTCCATCTTGATTAGAAACATAAACTTCCATTAATATTTTATATGTGAATTTTCTCACTTGAGTGTAAGCTCCTTGGGAATGATGTCTGTGTCGTGTCTTGTTACCACTGAATCATCAGCCCATATTCTCAGTGCACCATAAATATTTGTTGAGTGAATGAACAAATGAAATAAACCAATTTACTTTGGGGAGGAAATGAAATGAAATCTGATATGTATTAATCTCAGTAGTATTTTTATTTCAGGAAAGTGTATGATCCCTTTTATTCTACTTCTCTGTGGGTTGCGAGTATTTGTATTTCCACTGTAAATTCCAGCTTGTATTAACAGGATAGTTGGGGTGACTGTACCATTTGACACGCACGTTAACTCCTGAACACTGTAACAGCTTTGTTAGAATGTGTTCAAGACTTTTCTCAGGCTCCCGGAGAGCTTCAAAATCCCTATGACCATTGAAAATGCATTTCTCCTCAGTAGCACATGACCTGAGGCCAGTTTGAAAATGCATTATCTGTTATTCCTCTCATTTACTACTACTAATGTCAAGTTGAACAAATCTACTCTTGTCTAAAAATTTAAAGCTGTGGAAATTTCTCTTTCCATCAACTTCTGTCCTTACTTAGGAATCTAAAGAGGATCTACTTTGGTGAGACTCACCTTGGGTGGAAAAATCTGTGACTCCCTTACTCAGAGGATGGGCAAATGTGATCCTTCCTGGACATCCTCAAAGCATTCTTATCACCATACAAGTCTCATGCGTTGGAAAGACAAAGAGAATGGGCACTTTAATTTTAGATTCCATGTCTGCAGCGTTTCTCTTACCCTGTCTTTGTTTGCTGAGGGTTAAAACTTTATTATATTACCCTGTCTTTAAGATGAGTTAAGAGCACTATACCATGTCTATAACACAAAACACAGCCAAAGATGCTGCTTTTAATATATATTTTTTTACCTAGATAATTGGCAGGCAACTCGAGGGATCTCTTATAACCATATGCATTTCCAAGAACCCTGGGTGATGGTGAAAAAAAAGTTAGGGAAAGCACAAAGAGGGGGATTTAGCAGCTGACTAGCTCCAGCTTAGTGGCAAGAACCACGGTGACAGGGCTGAGGAGATGAGGCATTGAGTCCCAGAGACACAGTTTGGGAGTGAGCAGCCTGCCGGGGGTACGCCAACCTCGAAACCTCACTCTTCCTCTTGGAAAGTGAAAGTGAAGTCACTCAGTTGTGTCCGACTCTTTGCGACCCATGGATTGTAGCCTGCATCAGGCTTCCCCATCAGTGGGATTTTCCAGGCAAGAGTATTGGAGTGGGTTGCCATTTCCTCCACCAGGGGATCTTCCCAACCCAGGGAATAGAACCCAGGACTCCCGCATTGCAGGCAGAGACACTTTACCCTCTGAGCCACTGGGGAAGCCTCTTGGAAATGGGAATACAACTACTTTTCTTGCTCACCTTATAGGATAAGGAGACTGTATATTCAAAACACTTTATAAACTAGAAAGTATTAAACCAGCACAAGGGTTTATTATTATTGTCACACTTCCCAGAGCTGCACAGGGCTCTTTTCAGCTACCTGACAACAAGCCACTGGGGGAGCCAGCACTTGGAAAATGAGAGCCCTCTTAATCACTTCTGAGGTGTGCTCGTGGTAAAAGTCTGCACAGTTCAGCAGATTAGATAGAAATATTAATTGTATCAGCGAATCACAGCACTGCCTCATCCGGTTGGAATCATTGACCTATTTTTCTATGTTCTGTCTCCTCTCCCATTATCCTTGAAGAACAATGTGGGGCCTTGCTGTGGGCATGATCGGTTTTAGGTGCCAGGGACTATGCTGATATCATCTTTCACTGGCATGGGATTAATTTACAAATGAGACAGGGCTGCTCCCTACCACATTCTAAATTGGTTGAACAGCTGGGGGGTGGTTTTCACACCTGCTAGTGAAAAATCCATTTTGGATGCATGGATCAAATTATATTACCAAGACTTGGGCATAGGAGAGAAAGGGTCAAGTTTTCTTAGCCGTTAAGACTTTATAAAATTCTAAATTAGAGAGGGCTTCTAGATAACTCTTTTGTTATAAGGGGATTTTTATTTTCTATCTTGTGACTAGAAATTGACCCATATAGTCAATGGTGACAAAAGAGATACCTCTAAAAGAAATGGAAATGAATGAAAGACAATAATAGAAAGGAAACTCTTGGCAGCTTTATAGTTGTTGCACTATCAGAAATATTCCAACTCTTCAGAATGTATTAATTATAAAATCTTTGAAGATGCAGACATCCTCTTGTATAAAATGATCTGTCATGTAATGTCATTGCCTGTCAGGTAGATTGAAGTTAAAGCTTCATAAACACAAATCTCTGTGACTGTTTGGTCAGGCGTCTCCATGAAAGCAAATCAAAGATTGCAAATGTTTCTGTAACATCATTCCATCTAAATCCCTGACAGTTTTTGTTAGTGATCAGCTGCTGCCTTTCCCGCCCATTTTCTGAGTGTGTTATATATAGTTTCAATCCATACCAAATGAAGGAAGCATTGATTAGACTTGATTTAAGGCAGCAAGTGATAAATGCTGCTGGAAATTGATTCATGCCTCTCCAGTGACTGGGGCACAGACATCCACAGTTGACACAACTCTTGTCTCAAGGCTGGAGAAAACAAACAGGGAAACACATGTCAAACAGATAAATGACTTGGCTGTTTTGAGCTCTCTGTGAAGGCCATTTGTTTCCTAGATAAGGAAGACTTCTCTCCAAAGTTGTGAAAAGATAAACTGGAGGAAAAGGATGAATGTGAAAGCAGATGCCTGAGCACTTGGAAAAAAAACAAACAGAAAGGATGTACCTCCTGGAAGAATCTGGCTGTGTATCTGCTTTCCTTTCCCCTTAAACATACTGGAAGCAGCAGTTTGGCCATGCGAGCCTCAGTCCTAGCTAGGATCACATGCTGAAGGCTCTGCCCCTGGTATTTTATGTATTCAAAGTGATAGGATGTTACCTCTTAAGTTCTTCCAGGACGACCTTACCGAACTGCTCTTGCTAGAGTGAGCATTTAGAAGCAGCAGCAGCAGGAACAGCCGAGCAACTTGAGAGCCCTGCCTGTAGTCCATCTGGCCTGGAGCTCCAACAGTTTGACCACCAGCCTAGAGATGCTGGAAAAGAAGAGCCGTGTTGCAACCCAGAGGCTCCCATGGAGCCTTACCCACTGTACAGTTTACTATCTTTATGTTTCTGTACATTCTGTGTTTTCCCACTTCCCCCTGTTTGCTTGCATACTGCTTTCTCTTTTCCCTGTGACTTTGCCCAGATTTGCGTTTCACCCATCCTTCAAGGCCCCATGCAAATGCCACCTCTTTCAGGAGGTCACCCTTCATTCTTCCTGGCTGGAAATAATTTCACTCCTCTGAACTCCCACTGAATCAGGGCCAACCCTGCTGGAAGAGCCTGGAACCCAAGTAAAGCCAAAGAAATGGGAGCAGGGAAGAGGGGTTTCTACCAGGCTGTACTCAGAAACAGTGGGTTCTAGAGCTCTGTATTCAGACTTGTGTAAAATTAAGATGAGAAAGAAGCAAGAAAACTGTGGTGGTGTAGGGAGGAACTGGACAAGGAACAACAGACTGGTTCCAAATAGGAAAAGGAGTACATCAAGGCTGTATATTGTCACCCTGCTTATTTAACTTATATGCAGAGTACATCATGAAATGCTGGGATGGATGAAGCACCAGCTGGAATCAAGATTGCCAGGAGAAATATCAATAATCTCAGATATGCAGATAACACCACCCTTATGGCAGAAAGTAAAGAGGAACTAAAGAGCCTCTTGATGAAAGTGAAAGAGGAGAGTGAAAAAGTTAGCTTAAAGCTCAACATTCAGAAAATAAAGATCATGTCATCCGGTCCTGTCACTTCATGGCAAATAGATGGGGAAACAGTGGGAACAGTGGCTGTTGTTTTGGGGGGCTCAAAAATCACTGCAGATGGTGATTGCAGCCCAAAAATTAAAAGATGCTGTTATGACCAACCTAGACAGCATATTGAAAAGCAGAGATATTACTTTGTCAACAAAGGTCCGTCTAGTCAAGGCAATGGTTTTCCCAGTAGTCATGTATGGATGTGAGAGTTGGACTATAAAGAAAGCTGAGCGCCGAAGAATTGATGCTTTTGAACTGTGGTGTTGGAGAAGACTCTTGAGAGTCCCTTGGACTGCAAGGAGATCCAGTCAGTCCATCCTAAAGGAGATCAGTCCTGGGTGTTCATTGGAAGGACTGATGCTTAAGCTGAAACTACAATACTTTGGCCACCTCATGTGAAAAGCTGACTCATTTGAAAAGACCCTGATGATGGGAAAGATTGAGTGAGGGCAGAAGGAGAACGGGACGACGGAGGGTGAGATGGCTGGATGGCATCACTGACTCAATGAGTTTGGGTGAACTCCGGGAGTTGGTGATGGACAGGGAGGCCTGGCGTGCTGTGGTTCATGAGGTCGAAAAGAGCTGGACACGACTGAGTGACTGAACTGAACTGAATCCTCAGCGGATGACATCGGATTACTCTGATGGGATCAGTTTAGGGAAACTGAATCATTCATGGTTGCCCAATGAAGTGTGCTAGCTGACTTTGTCTCAGCCAAGTGGCCAGCCCTGGAGCAGGATAGCTGAGGGGGAATGGGGGTGGGGGGTGGTGTCAGCTCAGCTGACACCAGTTCTCTCCCTCCAAGGAGACCCTTTGGGGGAGTATGGTGAACTGACAGCTTCAGGCTGCCACTTTCACTTCCCGATCAAGCACTGTTCACAAACGTGCCTCAGTTGTCCCAGGTTGTTCCCAGATGCTAGCACTGGGCCACTGCTGCCCAGTGTGGGCATAGGCAGTTTTTGCTCTGGACTCGCCTTCATAGCTCTGAGATCTTCTCAGGCTCTGGGACACTCCGCCAAATCTTCCTCTCCTTTCTTTCACATGTGTCAGTCCCCTTTCTGCTTGAGGCCCTCTGCTCCTACTCCTGTTTCCTCTCCTCTTTATCCTTCATGGAGGATGCGCTTGTAATTATGTCTTGGCTCCTGCTTCCCCACAGGACCCAAATGACACACTGGTTTTCTGAATGAGCCTCTGATTTCACAAAAGAGCTCAGCTCAAATATACTGTACCCTACAGTGCCTGTAGGGTAGAGACTACCTCCCTTACTATACAGAAGAGGAGACCAGGGCTCCAGACTGAGTGAATTGCCTAATGTCCGCTGGGCAGCAAGGGACAGCCTTGGATTCCAAATTGTATCTTTCCCTCTCTGCATCCCGGGCTCTTTACAACCTTAGATGCTGTCCCCATGGAGCCTGGTGAGGTGGCCTGAGTCACTGAAGGTCACCCGGCTCCTTGTGGGAGGAGAGAGTGAGACTCAGCGTGTGTCCACTCCAGAGGGATTTTCTTGACTCTTTCACCCTCCTGGGGGGACTCGCGCTGCTGTCGGTGGAGATCGTCACTGTCTGTCTACCTCGTGAGCTGCGGGATCCACTGCCCCGCGGAGCTTGGGAACTTGACAGGTGAGCCATCAAGGCGCCGGTCATCTTTTGCGCATAACTCATCCTGGCACGGTGTTTTAAAAGATAAAGCAAATTCAGATGTCGCTGAGGAGGGCCGGAATTCAAAGCGATGCAGCAGGCGGGCAGCCCGCTACCCTGGAGGCGCTCGCGTGGCCCTTGCTCCCTCCGGGTTCGGCGCGGGTGTGAGCGCGGAGGATCGGGGATCGGCGTGCGGCACATCAATGAGGACGCCTGTCCTCCTTGACGCGAGCCCACCCCCTCTAATCCGCCGCATTGTCCATTGACGTGTCTAATTATGTGTCTTACAACCGCAGAACTCCCCCCAGAGCAGCGGGGCCCTTCTGGCGGAATGAAGAGGATGATCGCTCCATCTGTTCCTCCGGCGCCAACGGGAGGCGGGCGAGGGGGCGCGGGCTGGGGTTGTGCGACTACGCGTGCGCACGG
>NW_011495035.1:3712548-3726599 GCF_000754665.1 Bison bison bison | reverse complement strand
GCAGGTGCCTGGAGAAAGGGGATCCCAGCGGCAGGTGCAGATGCCAAACTAGCGATGGCTGAGTGTATGTTTAATTACAGTCGACGGAGGGGGCTGTTTTAGTTAAGAATTATAGGAGACAGGTTCAGATGGAGCTCTGAGCCGAGCTCGAGAAGGTAGCAGACTGGAAGCTGCCGCGGAGAGGAGACATCTGCTTCTTTAATTAGGGGTGGCGCGCCCAGAATTTCCTGATATGTAAAATAATCACCTGGAACCCCAGGAGGCTTTAATAGAGAACTCAGAGCGCCTACTCTCACCCCCATTCTGACTAAACTGTTTGGCACGAAGCTGATCCTTAAATCACAAGCATATTTCATTCTCCTCCCAATAACATTTTTTCTGTGTGTGTGGAGTGCTGACTCAAGGGGCCCATGGAAGTATTGCCTGGAGCAGAAGGCACAGACAAGAGGATCAGAAGTAGTCTGTTTTTGGAACCAAAGACTACTATGAGCTTTACAGTTGGCAAAGCGCTTTCTTGTCCATTGCCTGGTTTTCAACAGGGGCAGGCAGGAGTGGGCCCATTTCAAAGCTGGGGCTCAGGCTTTCTGGGGAGGCACTTAGCAGCAAGAACCGAGGAAGTAGGCAGTGGGGATCACAGAAGATTGGGGAAGAAAGGATGAACAGGAGTTGATTAAGGAGACGGAGGTTGGAATGAAAAAGCATGTCCCAGGTGGATGGATGTGATGGCTGAAGGAACCAGAGTGCTTTGATGGTGGGGACAGAGAAGGGGGCAGGTTAGCCACCCCATTGGATTGGGAAGCAACCCATAAAAGTCACATCTACTTGTGGGCCCAGACTCAGCTTTGTGGCACAGAAAGATAGGGCGGGGGTGGCAGGGGCGGGGACCGGGGGGAGGTAGAAAACCTATTATACACAATAACTGAAAATCAATTGAATATTGTAGTCCCTGGTGCATTTCATTGTAAGAGCTCAGCAAATACTGTAAATCATCTCCCTTCGTCTTTTTCTCACTGTTTGATCAACTCTGCACACCACCAAATGAAGAGTCACCTTTCCTTTCCAAATTTCCCTGACTCTCAATCTCTGCCCCCACAGTTTCTTTCCTTTCTCCCTTCTTCTCCCTCTATGGCTGTGATTTTGATCCTACAGCATCCTCTTCCCTTCAATATAAATTCTGCTTACTTGTGGCTCCTTCCCTCTTGAATGGTTTATAACAAGACTCCACAAACTAGACATTGCAGAAGCCAAATCCATCCCATCACTTATTTCTGTGTGGCCCATAAACTGAGATTTTTTTTTTTAAGTATGCTTTTAAATGATTGAAAAGAACTTGTAAAAAATTCTTTTCTCTTGTCGTATGTTACATCTTATTATATGTTTTTCTACATGTCATAGCCTTGAATTTACCTCTTGGCTTGCAAAGCCTAGACTATTTTACCATTTGGCCCTTTTCAGGAAAAGTTTGCTGACCCCTGGTTTCGGAGAAGTGGGATATGGATATGTATCTTGTAGCAATTTAGGTGCCTGGCCTGGGGCTTTTGGGGTTTTCCAGGCCCACCTGGGGTAGACTCTGAGGAAAACTGGAGGGAGGCGGGGGGGAGGAGGCTGTTGTGTGCCAGTCTAGGAGGGCAATCAAGGGGAGAGGGATGGAGGCTGCTTTCAAAGACAAACCATTGGTGGTTGTCACATGGGTCTGCCATGGTCATACTTGTTTTTCTAGGATGGGGAGTGACTTAGAACTATTTGATCATTCCTGGGGTTACGAATGGTGGCATTCTGCTTCAAGGTTCTCTTTCCAAAAGCTATGGCCCTTTTGTGATCCTTTTTGGAGGGCCCATCCCATCTTTTTTGAGCATTTTTTAAAGCTTATCATACAAAGCATCTTTCCATAACCAACTGAACTCCTGGGCAATAGCGGGCATGCCTTTTGGTCTGTCTGGCATCTTCCCGGGGGAACCATTCCTCTTCCCCTCTCTGATAATAGTATTCTGTTCCTGTCTGTCTGAAGGGCTGACGCTACACTCTGGTTTCCACAGGGGTGGAAACCCATGGCAGTAAATCAAGTCACAATAAAATGAGGTATGGCTGTAATAAGCATGGGGCCCATGATGCTGAATTCTGAGTGGAGTCACCTAGATAGGCACCACTCGTGGCATTGCCCCATGACAGCCATTCTGGCCAGGGTTCACTGGAATCATTGCATCCAGCACAGATTTGTCTTTAGGATGGAGTGGTCAGATACACATGTGACAGTTTATAATTTCTCTTAGGCTTTCCTAAAGCTGTGACAATCAGAGTCAAAAGGTTGCAGTGTTTGAGCACCTAATTAATTTATAATGATTACTGCCATATGTTCTTCTATAGGCCTGACTTAGTACACTTTCATTTTTAGTATTAAAGTTTCTGTGACTTAGTTTTTATTCATTTATTAGGAGTGATTTACTAGGTGTGTTATAATTTTCTCCCCATGTGAGATTGTTTATATCAAATATGAAAATACTATTAATAATAATAATTCACATTTATTGAACACTTACCCAGCACCAAGCTCTGAACAGAGGGCTTTACAGATCTGATCTCCTAAGGGCTTTACAGGTCTGATCTCCTATAATCATCACTACAGTCCAGGGAGATGGGTGCCATCAATCCCATTTTACAGATGAGAAAAATGAGTCCCTTACACAAGCATACAAAGTTATTAAATATTGGTACTAGCAACTAAACTTGGTTTTATTTTAAAGGAAGACTAATCACATGGGTTAGAGAAATGGAGAGGCTTCATGAAAGACACACATTACCTGTTTTGAAGACGATCAATATTTACTGCCCATTAGCTCTGTGACCTGGAGCATCTTACCAAACTTCCTTGGGCCTTGATTTGATCATTTCTAGAGTAGTGCTGATAATTTCAAATGAGATATAAAGCTCCTGGCACATCATTAGGGCAACAGTTGAAGCTCAATCCCTTTTACTTTTTCTTTCACAGAGGAGACTAGATCATACTGGTTTCCAGAGAGTCCACAGCTCCCTAAGAAGTTGTTTTTTAGTCATTTGGTTGATGCTATATCTCCTGCACCAGAACTTGAATGCATGTTTTTTAAATTGAGTTGTCTTTCTGTGAGTCTGGGATTCTGTCACATGTGACTAGCAGTGGCTTCCCAAGGGCTGGTTGGGACCAGGAGACAGAGGAAAGTCAGGAGCAAAGCTTTGCAAAGAGGAGGAGAAAGATCCACTTTCATTTCACTCAACAGCCCTCTAAGAGCCAGGCCTAGTGGACTGAAACGTTGAACTCAGCCCTGGCTGCCCAGCGTGGGAAAGCAGCTTGGGAGGTGCTGGAGATGCTGGATGCGTGTCCTAAAGCAGTCAGTGGATGCAGCTCCATCCCGCCCCCTCGCCCTTCCTTCTCCCAGGCTTGTCCTGGCCTTTGCCTGGGAGCCCCCACCCATCTGCACAGCAGCCAGGCTCAGAAAGAATCCTTCTTTGATGCCAAGTATCAACCCGGCTCTCTGAGGGTGTGAATTATTCATCGACAAAACCCAGCACCCATCTGTCTCCAGTCAGCACTGCTCACACCTTTCTGTGCCCAACGCTGCCCAGGGCACCCCCAGCCCTGGCCTGCCTCTGGTTTCCTCAGAGTGAAGATGAGCCTCCCTGAGCCTTTTGTCTTAATTGGAGAGACGATGGGGTGAACAAAAGGCTCTAAAGTGTGTATTTGAAATCAATTTTCTCCTTGAAGCGGCATGAAAACAAAAGGGTGAGGGATGCCCGCTGTGAGGGGATTGCCCTGGCACCACCTCAACTCCGGCTCTGCTAATGACCTGTGGCTAACTGCCTCTTCACACATTTGCTCTGAAGAGGTTGGCAGAACGGTGTATGTGGTAGGATGGGGAGGACGTGGCTTTCTAGTCTCAGCAGTTTCACAAGGCGCAGTCTCCAAGAACCAGGGATAGAAGATGGGGGCCCTGATCACTTGCACATTTGTGGCGGCTCTCCTGGGAGGGCCGGTGAACCCCACAGGCTCCTGGGGGAAAGGCAGTAAGATTTCAGAGATTTGAGATAGAGGTTCGGTTGTCTGTGAACCCAACCAACTTCCAGAAACCTCAAAAGGTAAGAGATATGGCAGCAAATCTGTAGGATAAGAGGCCAAGGAAGGCGTATATATATGTACACATATGGGTTGCCAGTCATGAATTTTCTTAATTCTAAAGGGCAAAATGGCCCTTTTCCTATGTTGAAATAATAAGGCAGGATTTATTTGCATCTTTTGTGACCAGTGACTGAAGGTCTCCAGGGGGAAAAAATACAGGCTTCCTCAGAGGGTATACTCTAGTAAAGCGTTCCCCAAGAACAAATAGCAGTTGTGACTTTTGCCTCATAGCAGAGCATTTAAAGATGTTTCTTTTCTTATACTTACTCTTACTTTTAGAACCTCACGCTATATTATATGTTGCATCAAGTATTTATACTAAAACCATATCATATGTATTTATATATTACCTATAATACACATTATATAATACATATATATACCACACATATAATGTACCCATATCATATGTATATATATATATATATTTATTTTTATGTATTATCTATATTTTAAAGAAATTTTAGAGGTTTGCTTTTGAACTTATAGGCTATGAATAGTAACTTATTTAATTTGCTATTGGCTCTACTTTCTAAGCAATCATCACGCATACTCAAGACTTCTTGCAAAGCAAGGTACCACACAAAATGTCTTCGTATGTAATAAAATCTTTATGAAAACTAAACTTGAAAATGAACAAAATAGATACAGTGTTTGCAAGGTCCATATAGGCAAAGCTATGGTATTTCCATAGTCATGAATGAATGTGAGAATTGTACCATAAACAAGGTTGAGTGCTGAAGAGTTGATGCTTTCAAACTGCGGTGCTGGAGAAGACTCTTGAGAGTCCCTTGTACAGCAAGGAGATCAACCCAGTCAATCCTAAAGGAAATCAACCCTGAATGTTCACTGGAAGGACTGATGCTGAAGCTCCAATACTTTCATCACCTGATGCGAAGAGCTGACTCACTGGAAAAGACCCTGATGCTGGGAAAGATTGAGGGCAGGAAGAGAAGGGGGTGACAGAGGATGAGATGGTTGGATGGCATCTCCGATTCAGCGGACATGAATTTAAGCAAATTCTGGGAGATAGTAAAGGATAGGAAAGCCTGGCATGCTGCAGTCCATGGGGTCACAAAGAGTCAGACATGTCTGAAAGACTGAACTGAACTGAACTGAATGTAAATGTTGAATTAAACATTTATTCATTCTGATTTTGCATGTCTTTCTTTAAATATTTTAAGCCAATGCCTTTTATTTTTTCGTGATCCCTGACGTGTTTTTGAGACCTCGAAGGTGCGTGTGTGTGTATGCATGTGTGTTGTGTGTGCATATGTGTATGTATGTTCCTAAGGGATAAAACAAGATTGCCTGGCCAGGGGTTGGTCTATGGGGAACCTAGAAGAGGTGCTGCCAGGATGTCCAGGCTTCCAGAGTCTTATTTCTGCAGCTCTTACTGGCTCTTTCCCTTGATTGAAACAATAAGCTTGGCAGGGTTTGTGCTTAGGTAAGGAGGCCCAGGACTCATGGTCACTCAGCACCTCCAGGTGAGGAAAACCTCAGATGGTGCCAAACCTAGGGGACTTTCTAAGAAATCCAGTGACACATAAAAGTCAAGAAATAAGTGGGAAGGCCGATGCTCTCCCCTGGCACTGGGTCTTTTGGTGGGCATGTGTTCATGTATCACTTCACCCAGCAGAGGAGTAGTGGAAAAGTTGTTTTCATGCTAGCCTGAAGCAGAGGGAACAGATTGGGACGGGAGCTTTGTCACCATCACCTGATTGGTGGCCTGCTTTCATTAACATTTTGTAGCCTGGCACTAACAGTGGCGAACATTCAAAACTAACACGAGGTTGACCCAGTTCTGAGTATCAGCGGATCTTGGAGACATATGCACATGGGTCCCAGTCCAATCCCAGCCACTTGGTGAGCCCCGCTGGCTATTTGGAGAGAGGGGTGCAGGAGGAGTGAGGAGGGACCAGCACTGAAAGGGCAACTCTGGCCGCCAGGCGGTGCACCCACGATTTGCTTCCTAACTTTATGCCTCAAGCAATTGTGTGTCCTTTCTCAGCTGAGGCAGTGGAAGCTATAGAGTGCAAAAATGATGAACCCAAAGTGACACAGTTAGGACTTGATGGTGGTGGGATTTGAATTCAAAGAAGTTACACTCAAACCCTACACTGTTTCTTTCATACTCTGCTCATGCCCTAAATTCAAAGGGATGTTCAGGCTCTCAAGAGTATGTTGGTGGAATTTTTGATATGCCTCAAAAATAGAAGAGTTGTCCCTTCCAGTAAATTGTTCCTTCCCTGAAGCCAAGAAGAGAGAAGAAGTACCTGCTGCAGTGCCTCTGTGTTGGGCAAAGATACCCAGCAGAGGAATAGGTGGGGGCTGAAATCCAACCTCCATGTCACCTGCCAGTCATACCTTGGTGTTGGGCTTCATCATACTCGAGAGTGCTGTTTGTAAGTCCTGTGCCCCTGAGACCACATCCTCTCAGACAGGTGCTTCTTAATAAATTAAACAAAGACACTGCCTTAGTTTGGGTTTTCCAGGAAGCAGACCCAGAGACCAATATTGCAGGAAAGTCTTTGGTCTTGAAGATGATCCCAAGAAGCACTAGTAGGAAGTAGGGGCGTAAGACAGGGAAGGGGGGGACCAGAATTGTCCAGGTATGTATCAAGGTGGGTATTGTTGTGGACAACCAGAGCCCAGGCTTGCTGGGGAGCTTTGGGAAACAGCAGAGAACATTGCCCTGAAGTCATTCCAGTGCCTCGCTGGCCATCATTAAGGGCTGCTTTCAAGGGCTGTTCCACTTGCCCTGCCCACAGGCTATGCTCTCAGGAAGGCAGACAGTCCTCCTGAGAGGTCACAGTTGTTCCTGCTGAGCTGCCCTGGGCAGGGTGTGGTCAGCGTCCACCTAGGCACCCTCTACGTGAGCCTCTCACTGTGTCCAGAACTTCTCTTCTGCCAGATCCAAGCAATCCAAACTATTGCCCCCCTAACTTCATTCATCAACTGCAGTGTAAATATAGGCACTTACCTGTGATGTTGTCCTCACACAGTCTAAATAAGAATTGTTTTTGGAAAAGAGGCCCATGACTGCTAAAACATCATCATGACATAAAGGCTCCCAAATTTATAATCAAGTCTGGGCTCTGTTCCTGGCTCTGATGTGCCCTTTCTTCATTTTCTGCCTCTTTCCCTTCCTCCCCTCCACACTCGGAAGCCAATAAGGAAATCCAGGTTTCCTGGCTTCCTGCCTTCCTGTTTTTATCCCGCAGACCTCCGGAGGAGTTGGCAGGATCAGGAGTGACTGCACGAAGCTCAGGAGTGGGGCTTGCGGGGCAAGGGGGGCGGTCATCTTGAAGTTGTGTGTGTTGTTTTTCCTGACATTGTTTATTTAATGGGGGTGGTGGCCAGTGGAAACTTGGAGGAGGTTCAACTAACCCTTGGCATCACCCCCAACAAAGCTGAATCCTTGCGTCTGCTGAGTCCCCAAACCTCAGAACATGCTGAGCCTCTCAACACTCTCCCTGAACCACCTGAGGCTGTGATTTTGCTTGTTTTCAGGCTAAATCTCCAACTGCAGAAGAGCTAAAGCAGGAGTTTGGCAGAAGTGTAAATAGTTTTCAAATCAGAAGCTCCCAAATGCAAAATTGTGCCCATTTTAGTTTCTGTTTTCTCCAGCACGGTTGCTGTCATCCCCTGGAGGGTTTGGATCCTACTTTCTGATTCCCCTTGACAATTTTTTTTGCCCAGCACAGACACAGCTCCTAAGGAGGGGACGACCCAACCCTGTTGCTTCATTTGGCACCGCCGATCTAATGAGGTGTAAATCCCACAGATGCCGCTCGGGGCGGCCGGCATAGTAATTTATATCAATTGGTGTGATTAGAGGAAGCCCTCAATCATCCCGCGGTGTCTCATTGCAATCTGTCATAGTCCTAATCAGACGCACTTCACCCTGGCTTTGTGCTGGGTTGAATATATGCTTTCCTGGGCCCTGCTCAAGAGCCCAAATATTAGAGAAAGGAACTCGAGGAGGTAGAATGTGACCCATGATCACCTCCCAGGAATGAGGATGCTTCCTCCCCTTCACCCAGGAGGGCACTGGCCAAGAGCTCACAAATGTGAGCTCAAACCCAAACTCCTTGGTTGTGAGTCCTGGCACTGCCCCTGATAGGCTGGTTTCCTTAGACAAGTGACTCCATCTCTGGTGTCTCAGTCATTCATCTATAAGATGGGGTGATAATAATGCTACAGTCCTCATATCATTGTTGGAAGGATTAAATGAATTAATATTTGCTTGGAAACATACCTGGCACAAGTAAGTAAATTCTCTTATATTTTTCTGTCCATTCCAAAAGGGCTCTGAGAAGTCCTCCAATGAAGATACACAAAGACAAGTAAACTGAAGACTGAGGAATTCAAGAACCACCTAAGGAAAGGGGTAAGAAGAGAGGATTGTCATATCTTGTATTAAGGAAGGCTCTTTGGGCTGCAAGGAACATTTATGTATCCAATGACTGTCTGCTGAGCTCTTACCAGGTACCAGGCAGTGTGCTCATCACTGGGTTTACAGTAGTGACCTCATGGAGCTCACATTTGCGTATTACTTGTATGAAGTCCAAGAAAACAAGCAAACAAATAAGATTATTTCAGAGTGACAAAGATGTGAAGTAAATAAACAGGATAGAGAGAAAGGGCCAGGTGGGGTGGAGGGCAAATATATGTTGGGTGATCAGGAAAGGCTTCTCTGAGAAGGTGACAGGACAAGAAAGAACCAGCCACATCACACTCTGAGACAAAAACTCTCCATACAGAGGGAGCAGCATGTACAAAGGCCCTGAGGTGTGTGGGAGCTTGAAGAGTTTGAAGAATAGTAAAAAGAAGACGATTGTGGCTGGAACAAAATGAGGGAAGGAGAGCAGTTTGTATTGGTTGGATGAAGCTAGATCCTACGAGGTCTTATCTGGTATAATAAAGTATTCAACTATTTTAAGAATTTTGGGCCCTTGAAGCAGAGAAATGGCATAGTCTCCTTTACTGTTTTAAAACATTTAGAAACCCAACTCAAGGAAGCTTTAACAAAAGGAGGGATTTCTTAAAAGACTGTGGGAGTGTGTCAGAGAAACTACAGGCAAAAATAAAGCTGGGTTTGAGTAGAGCTGGGGGTTCTTCACCCCCATGTTGGGTCTTCTCCGTACTCTTTCTACCCCAATCCACATGGAGCCAACAGCTCCTCTATTATATAAACTTGACTTCCACAATCCAGCATCTCAAGGGTAATGTATCTCTCAGATGACTTGAGCCAGGAGTTCATTCCTGGATCCATCATCTTTGGCTAGAGTGGGTCAGGAACACATTTGACATCCTGGTTGCTTCTGAGTAAGGGTAGGGGAGGTCTGGGCGGGAGGAATAATTCTCCAAAAGGAAAGTGAGGATGTAGGGCAGAGTGAGCAAAGTGTCCAAGTTGCCAGAAAAAAGAAACCAAAGAATGTAGCAGGAAGCAAGCTCAGAATTTAACACTGAGTTTCCTGGTAATCAAAGCTCAAAAAGAAACGTGAGTGGGTTTCAGAGTTTCTCATCTGCTAATAAAACAAGGCAAAGCAGATTATTAGGAAAGAAAAACTTTCCTCTACTAAAGTTAAGCAGACATTCTTGGGAGGTTTTCCTCCCAAGAGAAAGGGGGAACTGAGAGATACAGTGGAGGATTCATCGGCAACTATTTAAATTTCTCAGATGATTTAGTTTTTCTGAATGTGTGGAGGTTCCCTCCGGGTGATATCTGACAGTAGAGGGGACATCACAGAGTCCCAGAGTGAGGTGGGCAGGATATATTGATGGGAAGCCAGCGTGATGTGTTTCTTTCTGATGACCTCATTGGTTCTTGGAGACTTCTGCACAAGGCTTGAAAACTCAAATGCTCTCATACCAGGGAGACACGTGTGACATGGGCTGGGTGCCCACACCAAGGTTGGCGGCAGTTGGTGATTCAGCTCAGTCAGCAAAGAGACTGCAGGAAATTGCTGGTCCTCAGCTCCTGCCAAGTGTGGCCTCTTGGGCCTAATGATTTTCCAAGAGGAACCGGACATTCTGGATCCTAAACCTTGAATGTTGACAACTAATTGAAATCTGTTTGAAAACTTTCCATGAGCCAAGCAAAATGGGGATGAGGGGTGAAGGCATTTACAGCCAGGGAGGGTCGGGGAGCTGCAGGCTCTGTGTCTGTCTTCCTCACGTGAGCTTCCTGAAATATGGAAGGATTAGCCTGGCTTTTGGACAGAACTGGGCACAAGACCCCTGGGTATGGAGACTCATGATCCTTTGGAGAGAGACCGTCCTCCTGCACTTGCCTTGTTCCAGGCTCTGAGCCATGAATGAAGTGAAGTGAATAAAGTTGCTCAGTCGTGTCCGACTCTTTGCGACCCCATGGACTGTAGCCTACCAGGCTTCTCAGTCCATGGGATTTTCCAGGCAAGAGTACTGGAGTGGGTTGTCATTTCCTTCTCCAGGGGATCTTCCCAACCCAGGGATCGAACCCGGGTCTCCTGCATTGTAGACGGATGCCTTTACCCTCTGAGCCACCAGGGAAGCCCCAGCTCTGTGCTAGGCCCCAGGTTATCCGCTGATGACTGAAACAGACCCACTATTGCTCTCAAGGGGTTTGTATTCCAGTCAAGGAGCTAGACTTTCAACAACAAACCGTACAACAAAGTAGCTAACCAGAGTTGTAGAGGTGCCAGATGGAGGCCAACAGAAGGCTGCCTTAGGTATTCATAGTGGGTGTGACCTAGTCCAGGGGGTTAGGAAAGTTCCCTTGAGGCCATGACTTCAGCTGGGAATATGAGCATAGGAGAAGGGAAGTGAAAGGGTTGTCTTCCAGACAAAGGAAGCTGCCACAGGGCCCAGAGAGGGGAAGGAGAAGCCGATCTTAGGAGGGCAGCAGTATTGGATGGGGCTGGAGCTGGGGAAGTAGCTGATGTTGTCGGCCATGTTGAAAACTTAGAACTCTTACAAAGAACGATCCAAACCTTAGAGAGCTAAAAGGAAGACCATAGATTCTTTTGATGTCAGACTATAGCATCATTACCAAACCCACCCAAACAATGACTTAATTCTCTGAGATTGTACCTTTGTTTGAGTTTGCTCTTTACTGTTTGGGCCTGATCTTTATGAAGTTATATGTACTTTTGTAGAGCTGTCCTTCTGCAGAGTAGCAAGTGCTTTCTGTCTGGTAGAGAAGGTGGCCCCTAAGGTTATTGCTTTATAGTCCTGAAGGACTTTAGTCAGTTTTGTTTCTAACTTAAAAAAATGAACAAATAGGGAATTCCCTGGCAGTTCAGTGGTTAGAACTCCGTGCTTTCACTGTTGTGAGCCTAGGTTTGATCCCTGCTTGGGGAACTAAGATCCCACAAGTCATACAGTGTGGCAAAAAAAAAAAGGAAGACAGTAAATAACAGTTAACTTCCTTACATCTTTTTTGAGGGGCAGTTTAAACCCTTGTTATCAAATGCTTTTAGCTCTATCATACCACTGGTTCTCTCATTATTGAGTTAAATAAACATCCAACATGTTTTTATTCTATATCAATAAGAGTTGAGTTTTCAGAAATCACCATCTCAAAGACATGTCTGCATCCCCATGGTCACTGAAGCATTATTCACAGCAGCCAAGACATGGAAACAACCCAATATCTAATGACAAATGAAAGGTTAAAGAAAACATTGTGTATATATAGACTACATAAATAGAATAGTATTCAATCATAAGGGGCTTTCCTGGTGGCTCAGTGGTAAAAAATCCACCTGCCAATGCAGGAGACGCAAGTTCGATCCCTGGGTTGGGAAGATCCCCTGGAGAAGGAAATGGCAACCCACTCCAGTTATTCTTGCCTGGGAAATCCCATGGACAGAGGAGCCTGGTGGGCTATAGTCCATGGGGTCACAATGAGTCAAATATGACTTAGTGACTAAACAATAATTTAATCATAAAGGAGGAGGAAATACTGCCTTTTGTGAGAGCATGGATGAACCTTGAGGGTGTTACGCTAAGTAAAATAAGTCAGATAGAGAAAAGACAAACACCATATGATCTCATTTGTTTGTGGAACCAAAAAAAACCAAAGTAGAAAAGATACAGGAAAGAGATTGGTGGTTGCTAGAGATGGTGTGTGGGGAGTGGGCAAAATGAGTGTAGGGATCAAAAGGTATAAACTTCCAGTTATAAAATAAATAAGTTTTAGAGAGGTAACATACAGCATGGTGACTATAGTTGACAATACTGTTGTATATTTGAAAGTCACTGATAGTAGATCTTAAACATCTCATCACAAGAAAAAAAAAAAATTGTAGCTATGTGAAGTGACATGTTAACTAGACTTACTGTGGTGATCATTTCATAATATATACACATATCAAATTATTATGTTATACACCTTAAAGTCATGTAATGTTATATGCCAATTATGTCTCAATGTAACTGGGGGAAAAAAGAGATGGGTTTTATCTTCTTAATATGATTTTTTGACAGAACTTTCTCCTAAGCATGATGAGAAACTGTGGAAGGTTTTAAGCTGACAACTGCCATGATCAAATTTGCCAGTGGACCATTGTTAATGTTCTGAGCATAAGAAAACCAGGTTTCTACTTTGCTCATCAAATATGGGGCCTTCCATCTTGGGACAAACAGCCAGTTTGGTTGAGAACCAATCTGCTGTTGTTATCATCAAGTGTGGTTTATTATAGGGTCTTTGTATAAACATAGACTCTAATCATGGTAGTGTCCGTTTTGTTAAGATTGAAAGCAGTGGCTAATAATTTATTGTAATGGGATCTAAACTAATGAGCTCCACTTACAATGAAAATGTTTGAGAAAGCTCTATTTTCTCCTGAGTCTCCCCAGGAGGCCCAGCTCTGGCAGAAGTGGCACCATGCAGCCACCAGGCAGATTGCTCATCGACTATGTCAAGTGTCAGAAGATTGGGCCATCTTTTTAAACTGCTTTTTTTAAAAAAAAAAAAGAGGGAGAGGGGAAAATACCAGCATCCATTTCCATAAATTATTGAATATGAATTTAACATCATCTCATTGGAGAAGTGCTGAAATTGCACGTGCTAATTGGTGAGACACAGAAGCAGTGGTGGGACTGCAGAGAGCAGAACAGTTGTTGTTCTGGAGCCCATGGTGGGCAAAGTGAGGGGCCCTGCAGGTAGGGGCAGCCACGCTGATCCAAATGGATCTCAGCCAAGAAGGGCACCTGGAATTATGCTAGAATGTTACTCTGTTAGCTCCTTTAACCCTCAAAGCACTCTTGGGGACCCTTGTCACCTTTCCTCAGGTAGGAAACTAAGTCGCTGAGAGGTTGAATGACCTCCCAGAGGTCACATGGCTAATAGGTGGCTGAGGTGACTTTTCAGCATAGGTGTTTCAATTTTGGCATGCCAAGGTGCTTTCCTGTGAATCTCAAACATTCTTCACTTTGATTGTCATTCTCTCAGTGCTTATACTCCAGCAAATTCATTCCACCTGATATGGTAGAAAGAACATGACCATCCCCAACCCCACTTGGTAGAATTAATACTCAGCTTTAGGCAACTGATAGATTATCGAATTGGGAAACTATAATTCCTCCCTCACCCACTTCCTGCCTGAGTTCTTTCCTTTTTCTCATCAGTATGCATTCTTCAAGTTTTTGCTCAAACATCATCTATTCACTAAAACTCCTTGTGGCTATTTTACTTTAAATTGCAAACTGTGAGCCCTGAATGCTCTTATCTGTCACCTTATTCTGTTTTCTTTTTCTTTTTTATTCCCATAGTGCTTGTCATCTTCTCACGTATCTATATAATAGTATATATAGCATATATAATTTATTTGTATTGTCTTTGTTATTGATTATGTCTTCCCCAAACAGAATTTGAAATCTTGAGAAGAGAAGAATCTTTGTTGTTTGCTGGTGC
>NW_011495035.1:3710655-3712448 GCF_000754665.1 Bison bison bison | reverse complement strand
AATGCCTGGAATATAGTAGATGCTTAAGAAATACTTGTTTCATGAATGGATGACTGAGTGAATACCCGTTATGTGGCCTTTTGTAGTTTAATGAAAACCAACAAGGAAAGCACCCCAAGCCTATTGTGCACACGCATATTCTCAGTGTTTGCAGTATTCTCTCCTTTAATTCTCATAATATTGCAACTGCTATTATCACCATTTTACAGATGAGGAAACTAAGCCCCAGAAAAGTAGAATCGATTGCCAAAGGTTATACTTTTTAAAACTACTTTGAAAATGAATTTTGGTGAGGTATGAATTTCCTATAATGTATCCACATCCAATGTATTATTGACAAGTGGATACATATAACTATCACCCAAGTGAGACATGGAACCTCTCTGTCACCCCCAACAATTCCCTTGTGCTACTTTGCAGACAATATCCTTCAGCCTCTGGTAATCCCTAATTTGTTTTCTGTCCTTATACTTTTGCCTTTTCTAGAACATCTTACATAATGGCAACATATAGCAAGTACTCATTTATGCCCAACTCTTTGGCTCAGCATAATAATTGGAGGTTCTTCCATGTTGCTCTGTGTATCAACAGTTCATTCCTTTTTCAGTACCATTTGCCTGTTGGTGGACATTTGCATTGTTTCTGGGTTGTGTCTGTTAGAGATAAAGACACTGTGAACATTCATGTACAAGTTTTGTATGTATATCTGTTGTTATTTCTCCTGGGTAGATGCTTAGGAGTGGACTTGCTGCATTGTATAACCATTCTGTGTTTAACTTTAGAAGAAATGTTCAAACCCTTTTTCAGAGCATTTGTACCATTTTGCATTCCCACCAGCAGCATATGAGAGTTCCAACTGTCTCACATTCTCTCTAACCTTTAGTGTGGTCAGTCTTTTTAACTTTCAGCTTTGAACTGGATGCCAGCCCTACTTCCTCGAGGCTTGACTTTTCATTTCCCAAACAACTAGTGATACTGATCATTTTTCATGTGCTTATGGCCAGTAATATATCCTCTTTGGTGAAGTATTTATTCATATATTTTGCTCACTTTTAATTGGATTGTTTATCTTATTGTTACTGAGATTGAGTGATACTTTATGCATTTGTTCATTTATACATTGTACACACATTTACAGAATATAATATGATCTGCCTCCACTCCCTAGTCTGTGTCCTGTCTTTTCATCTCCTTAATGGTGTTTCAGTCCCATTTTGAAACCATTTTTGATCCAAGGTTTGTCTGCCCTTCATTCCTTCACACTTTCCCAAGTAAGGTCCATATTGAGGAATACGACCCTCAAGGAGTATGAAAATCATCATGAAAAATAACCAAAATACCCAGAGGAAAAACACAATCCCTGCCTGTGCCTGTTTGGTGAGTTCAGAAACAAATTACCCCAATGGGAGGCTGAGGAAAGTGGAGAGAGAGTTAATCACTAACCTAGACTCGGTGTTATTTTAATTAAGTATCATAAGAATAATGAAATTATGCACTTCTTAGGATTTGTGGCTTACTATTTGTATGGCATGGAAAGAATTTCAGAAACAAATATAAATGATGGAATCTCAAGAGTCTTTTCCTGTCTTACTGGGTTATCATTCTTTAACCCCATGGGGTGAGGGGGCTGTGGTTAGGTGGAGACAGCAAACCAGGGTGGGGGTGGGTGGTCAGGAGACCTCGGTGTGTTATCTGGAACAGGTACTCTGCTCCATGACCCCAACCTTCTCACATGGGGAAGATTAGATGCAGTAGTACACTGGTGAATGTTTAATACTTACTAAATATTTCTC
>NW_011495035.1:3699146-3710555 GCF_000754665.1 Bison bison bison | reverse complement strand
TACATATGTGTGTATATATGTGTGTGTGTGTGTGTATATATATATATATATATACACTATATATATATAAATATGTATATATGTATTTGCATATGTACCATGTGCTTATTATACAGTTTATTAATATTACTGATGTGTAGTATTTAATTGAGAATAATAAAACATAGAGTACCCTATTATACATCCCTCAAAGTCAACTGATTTTCACAAAATGTTTTTGTTGATTTTTGCCCAACTCTCCTATCAGTATCCAACCAACAGTTGCAACTGACAAATGGTTGTAGTTCTGACATGAATATTCGTTGATATTTTTGTTTATGTTAAAGAGGAAGATGACAGTGAAACAACAAAGACATATGTTGGGATAGTATGCATTCATCAGTGGCATGCGTGACTTCTTTGTTGAAATGGATAACAATGTTTGAATACTTGAAGAATAGTTCCTTGATTTTTGTGCTACTCACAGTGTACCGACTGTATATATGATGCATCTAATTACTGACATTTTTCTAGTAACCTCTTAAATCTAGATAATCAACAAAACAATAGATGATGGTCTGATGTGCAGTTGGCCAACATCTGTGGTGTAAAGACTCCTACCTTCCTATTTTAAGCTACCCAGGTGATGTCAGTGAAACTGTATTTAGGAAGAGTTGTGTGGTTGTACACCCTTATATGGTGTACCCACTCTACAGATACAGGAGATATAAATAACCTCAGAAACACACATAATAGTAAAATGTAGTAAAATGCTTAGGAAGAGGTGGCTTGAGTACTTATGACCTTTATTTTTAATATAAGTTATTTGCTAGAAGTTTATATATTAATTTTTTATTATGACTGTTTAATAACCAGCTTGGAAAATTCCTAAAAATTTTAATGTCAGCTCTTGGGAGGGTATGAGCAGGTTGCAGCACAACAGTGGTTTGATGAGATCCAACTCAGTATCCACAGCCAGATGAGATGTCCAAGAAGGGCCACAGCACTTCAGACCTTCCATCCTTTGTTACTGTCCTTCCCAGTCAGGCCTGCTTCCTCCCTGAGAGGAGCAGGTGCAGAGCAGTATATTAGTTTACTTGGGCTGTTGTAACAAATACCACAGATAGAGTGGCTTAAACAACAGACATTTATTTCTCACAGTTCTGGATGCCAGCAGTTCAAGATCAAGGCGCCATCAGTATTGTTCTGGTGAGGCCTCTCCTCCCGGCTTGTAGATGGCCACCTTCTCGCTGTGTCCTCACATGGCCTTTTTTTATGTGCACCATACTTGTGGTATCTTTTCCTCCTCTTGTAAGGGCTGTTGCTACTGCTGCTAGGTCGCTTCAGTCGTGTCCGACTCTGTGCGACCCCATAGACAGCAGCCCACCAGGCTCCCCCGTCCCTGGGATTCTCCAGGCAAGAACACTGGAGTGGGTTGCCATTTCCTTCTCCAGTGCATGAAAGTGAAAAGTGAAAGTGAAGTTGCTCAGTCATGTCTGACTCCTAGCGATCCCATGGACTGCAGCCTACCAGGCTCCTCCATCCATGGGATTTTCCAGGCAAGAGTACTTGAGTGGGGTGCCATTGCCTTCTCCCTCTTGTAAGGGCACCAGTCCTATTAATTAGATGAGTGCTCCATCATTATGAACCTCATTGAACTGGAATCACCTCCATAAAGGCCTGTCTCCAAATGCAGTCACACTGGGGGTAGGAAATCAACAGATGGGTTTGGGAGGGCCACTGTTCAGTCCATAACAAATGATGTGGTGTTTCTGCTCTGCTGCAGGAAAGGAAGAGAAGCAGACAGTTGTCGAGGCAATACCTGATGCCAGAGATAGGACTAGGGGTCCTTTCCTGTGATCTCAAGAGTGTGATCAGGGCCAGCGGCTGGCCAGGTGGTAAGAGGAGAGGGGACAGGGAAAGATTATAAAGACAGATTTTGAAGGGTTGAGAGACCAAGCCCAAGGTGGGGATGAGACTGTGCCCTTGGCTCTCATATCACTGCCATGATTAGGACCCTTGCCATTAGAGCAGCGTAACCCTGAATGGGCATTGGAGCACAGGAGACAAGGCCATGGGCATAGAATCAAGCTATCTGGGCTGCAAGTCCCACCTGACCACTTACTGGCTGGGTGACCTTAGGCAAGTTACTGACCCTCTGTGCATCTGTCTTCCAATCTAAAGACTACAAATAATTTTAGTACCTTCCTCAAGTGTTGCTATGAAGATTCAATGAAAGAACATATATTTGTACTTATATTTAGTGCCTGGCTCATAGTAAGTGATATGTCAGTGTTATCTATCGCAGCTGCATTTACAATCTGTTTCCCTTTCTCAAGTGTGTGTCTTTGAGAAGATGGATCCTGTGTCTCCTCTGTCTTTGAACCCTCAGCCCATAATACCATATTTGGCACTTACTAGACGTCCAGTGGAGAAGACAATGGCACCCCACTCCAGTACTCTTGCCTGGAAAATCCCATGGATGGAGGAGCCTGGTGGGCTGCAGTCCATGGGGTTGCTAAGAGTCGGACACGACTGAGCGACTTCACTGTCACTTTTCACTTTCATGCATTGGAGAAGGAAATGGCAACCCACTCCAGTGTTCTTGCCTGGAGAATCCCAGGGACGGCAGAGCCTGGTGGGCTGCCGTCTATGGGGTTGCACAGAGTAGGACACGACTGAAGCGACTTAGCAGCAGCAGATGTCCAGTAAGTGAGTTGAATTACAGATAAATATCAAAGTGTATTGTAACAGCCAAGGAAACAAGAAATAGCCAAGGAAACAAGGAAACTCATTCATACATGGAATCATCCAATTATTAAATCATTTGTTCATTTAACAAATAACTTTTAGCAGTGTGATTGAAAAATAACTCACATTGTATACAATTCACCCATTTAATGTGTATAATTCAGTGGTTTGTAGTGTATTCGTAGTTGTGAGACCATCACCATAATCAATTTTGCTGTGAAAAGACACATCATACCATTACCAGTCATTCTCCATTTCCCCCTAAACCTCCCAGCCCTAGGAATCACTGGTCTACTTTCTGTCTCCAAAGATTTGCCTATTCTGGGCATTTCATTTATGTAGTATCACATCATATGTGTTTTCTTGTGATTGGTTTCTTTCACTTAGCCTAATGTTTTCAAGGCCCATCCATGTCAAAGTATGTGTTGGTACAAAGAATTAAAAACTTTTTCTACATCTGCTGAGTTCTATGAGATAAACCAGACAGAAACCCTGCCATGAAAATCATATAGTCTAGAAAATACATGTTCATATAAAGAGCTGCGCACTATTGTTTTAGCAACTAAGGGCAACCCTAGACTAAGTATTTAACATTACCTTGTGTATTCCTCTTACCTTCTCAATGAGATAGGTCTTACTGTTTACCCATTTCACAGATAAGAAAATTGAGACTCAGTAAGATTTGCTCAAAGTCCTCATACAGCAAGGAAATAATCAAGCTACAATAGAGGCACTTGTTTCCACAACCTGGCTATGCTGTCTCCTTTCTAGCAAACAAACGCTCACAAGAACATCCCCTAGATCCATAGAAAACTTGGCCCATCGTAACTGCACTATTGCCTGTGTTCACAGATTGATCCATGGACCAAGCGTCAGGTTTAATTTATGAAAAATACCAAAAAAAAAAGGAAGATGCTGGCTCTGCCTGCTTTTCTAGCCTGCTTGTGGGAACGGGGCCCGGGTGGACAGAATTAGCTTGATTTATGTCTCATTTCCCAGGATCGATATTTGGCAGTCTCTTCCTGTCTTTATGTGGCTGGTTGGGAATTTAAAATGAACGTGTGTGATATAGTGAATCCAACAGAAGAACCTGGCATGCCTTTGGAGCTGACCTCCTTCTGGAATCAGTTGACATCATGATCAGGGGCCCAGGAAGCACGTGTCCAAGTACGTGTTTAGAGACCGATTTTGATCAGGGAAGAAGCTCCAACTTTTGAACTCAGTGCTGGGGACCCTCTAAGGCCAAACTAACAGTGATTCATTCCATTGTGCAGACATTGGAGAGTGTCTCAAGGTCAGATCATCCCCTGGAGAGGACAGCAGCCTGACAAGGTCATGACCAGGAGATATTTACCTTGTGATTCAGTTATCACAGGCCCCACATGGGCTCAGACACTGCCTGTTGCAGCGGTGCTGGGAGGCTGACATCAGCCAGTAAAGCAAATGGATGAGGTGGGATGTAAAGCGCTGTTATTTTCTGGATGCCTGCTGTACCCTCAGCCCTTTGAAACCTTGCTTCTGACCTTCACAGCACATCTGTCCTCATGACATTCACTTTCCAAATGAGGAAACTGAGGCATGAGAGGTGAAGTGAGCTGCGTGAGCTCCAGCAGAAGTGGTGGAGCTGGGATTTTTAACTCAGGTTGATCTGGCTCCCAAGTCAATGCCAAGTGATTCACTGACAACAAGAAAGGGAAATGTCCAGCAGATGAGCACCTCGTAGCTCCCTGCGAGGAAGAAATACAGCTGGAGGTTGCAAACCGTGTACACTAGTCTAATCTTCCTTGTAGTGTTGTTTTGTTTGGCCTGAAGAGTATTTCTTTTACAATGTTTGAATTTATTACCAACTCTTAAAAATAGGGAGTTTCCATATAGAATGCAGATTTCTGGCTTCTCCTGGGAAACCAGAAGATCTGGATCTGGGAACGGTCAGTTGGAGCGAAGGATGACTGCCCTTTCTAGAAGGAACAAGAACCCTCTGGAGGGCCACAGACCCATCCAGCTGGAGGCCTGCTCTTTGAAGAATTAGATGATGCCACAGCTGCAGAGGGAGGCTGGACCCAACCCGGGAGGTTCTTGGACCCCAGTGTGGAAGGGTACCAACCTGTCAGAACTTCCTCAGTGTACTAGTTTGCTAGGGCTGCTGTAACCAAGTATCACACCCTGGGTAGCTTAAACAACAGATATTTATTTCCTCAGTTTTGGAGGCTAGAAGACCAAGGTCAAGGTGTCAGTAGAGCTGGTGTCTTCTGAGGCCTCTGCGTGGCTTGCAGACGGCTGTTCCTCTCCCCGTGTTTTCACTCTTCAGTGCATCTCTGTTCTAATCTCCCCTTCTTACAACTAGACCAGCCATATTGGGTCAGGACCCACCCTAATAACCTCATTTGAACTTGATGACCTCTTTAAAGACTCTCTCCAAATATAGTCATATACTGAGGTACTTGGGGTTAGGACTTCAATATATGATTTTGGGAGGGGGCACAATTCAGTTCATAATGATCAGATATTGATTATCTCCCCATAGGGACAGACCCAGTTTTATAGTCTGAAGCTTATACAATGTTGGAAGGCTTCTTGGTAAAAAAAAGAATATATATATATACATACATATTACATACATGTATCCATTCTCCCCCAAACTCCCCTCTCATCCAGGCTGCCCCATAACATTGAGTACAGTTCCCTGTGCTATACAGTAGGTCCTTGCTGGTTATCCATTTTAAATATAGCAGTGTGTACATATCAATCCCAAACTCCCTGACTATCCTTTCTCCTACAGAAATTATGAGATAAAATTACTATTACTATTGTAGGCAGAAAAATAAGAACATTAAGTAGCAATGGCATGATTTATTTTACTTACAAATGGACATTGCTACCTTGAAGGTGTCAACTTCCCATAAATGATTTCTACACACTCTTAATAAAAATACCAATAGAAAAAAAAGGAATATACAACTATGAATGTAGAATTCAGTGCAGGGAGCCGAGCTGTTGCTGCCCCACTCATGTCCCACAGGCTCTGGCACTCAGTGTGAGAACCCCCAGATGTCTCCAAGGGCCTTTGCCCACCAACAGTGCTGGGGAAATAACTCCTACCACAACACTCAGAAGCCCTCAGCCAGTGACTGCCTCACCCCTTTGGTGGGACGTCAGTGAGGTGTATGTTCTATCCTGGGCATCAACCATGTCTTTATTTCCTGTATTGCTATTGTTTTGACCTCTGAGGCCTTGCTGACCCACTGTGGGGGAATACCCACATCCTAGGGTTAGCCAAGTCTTAGAGATAGCAAATGTGCACAGTCCATGTATCCTTCACATTCAAACCAACCTATCCAAGCACCTTCTTTGTGTAGCAGGCTCTCACACTTCAAGTCATCATCCCCTTTCCCTAACTACCCCAGGCCCAGGTACCAGCCAACTAAGAATAGCCCTGTACCCAGAACTCATGGAAATTAGTGAAGTTAGCCAATCACAAATGTAGTTAAGCTGCCTCAACCATTCCTTTGTAAGAAACCTCAATCAAGTCTCTTCATGGCAACCCCTCCCTCTGCCTCCTGGTGCTTCTCCATGTGGCTCCCAATGTACTGTGTCCCCTCCTCTTGGGAACTGTGAGTAAGAAGCTATCTCTTCAGTGGCAGTCGCCTTCTGATCTGTTGGCCTTGTCTTAGCTAAATAATAATAAAACCCGTATTTTAAAACATTCTGTTCCCCAAAGGCCCCAATGGGATTACGTTCCAGACACCCACAGTGGGAGCTGGCTTGATAATGCAGCCTTTGTTGGCTGACTGCCTTTCCTGGTCTCATTTCCCTACATGCCTGCCAATACGCCTCCCAGATAAACCAACCGTATTCCCATTCTTGTCCCAAGGGCTGCTTCCAGGGGAACCAAATTAAGTCAGCACAGAAGTGAATATTTATTTTAAATACAGTGAGAAAATAAAAGTGGAGGCAATGGCCTTAACTGATGGCCACTGAAGGATATTATTCTGGCAAATTTTATAAAACCACATGACCCCATGAACACAGTTAGGGCTCTTGAAAGGGGCCCAAGGCAGGTGAGGGCCCTGATGCTCAGACTTCATTTGTTCTTGATAAGTGAACTCCTGAGTAGAGTGTAGGCTCCATGAGTGCTGGGACCAAGGCTGGCATGGGGCAGGTACTCTGTACATGATAGTTTAATGAATGCATAGCCTTACAGAGCAGACTTGGTGTACTCACCTCTCTCCTGGGTGGTGCTTGGTGACCATCCTTTCAGTCCACCCCTTTTTGAATTTCTTAAAAATTATTTACTTTTTGGCTACACTGGATCTTTGTTTTTGCATAGACTTTCTCTAGTTGCGGTGAGTGGGGGCGGCTCTTCATTGCAGACTTCTCATCACGGTGGCTTCCCTTGTTGTGGAGCACAGGCTCTGAGCACACAGGCTTCAGTAGTTAGGGTGCATGGGCCTTTAGTTGCTCTGTGGCATGTGGACTCTTCCTCGGCCAGAGATTGAACCTGTGTCCCCAGCATTGGCAGGCAGATTCTTTTCTGCTGTACCACCAGGCAAGTCCTCAGTCCCCTTTTTAAAAGTGTCTACTGATAGTAGTCAAGCTTCCTTCAAAGGGACACAATTATTTTCTTTAAATTTACTAATATCTTTATTCTTACAAACATGGAAGAGAGACTATCTCTTTAAAACCACCTTGCAGTTTGCTGATCTGATCCATTGTGTGCTTGATTGTATGGTTTAACTCCAAGATGACAATTCTGTCTTCCTTATTTCTGAGTTCTTCAGTGGGGCAGGATGGGTAAGTGGGACACCTTGGCTCCCTCACAAAGAGCAGTGTATCATATTGACTCATGTATTATGTGGAGTGGCACAGACCAGTTGGAGGCTCCTCAGCTCCTTAGCAGAGTGATTTGGGGCAAGTTACTTAAGACTCACCAAGCCTCAGTTTTCTTATCTATAGAATGGGGCAATGATGATACGAGCTTCCAGATGAACAGGAAGATTCCTTGAGATACTACATGCAAACCCTTTACACGATGTCTGGTCCATAGTCAGAGCTCAGTAAAGGGAGGCTGTTTATGGGAAATGTAATACTATACCCAAAGACAGTTGACCCATGAGGCCTGTCCACAGGCCGGGGCCAGCAATGAGTTATTCTCCAAGTGACATTTTACCAGTCTCCAGGAGCTCGTGAAGCAGTCAGCGGATGCTATAACGTGAACAAGGCATCATAAATGATGTGCTTTGTTTCCTGTGGGGGTGGATTCTTGGTGACTGTATCAGAGCATCAGGCATCTTCTGACTGAACAATGGGGCTTCCTGAGGGAAACAGCCCTCCTGTGGTCAGTCTAGTAAGAATAAATTGCTGGAATACTGTTTGCTATTGACAGCTTCTGGTAACACAGGAGAAGCTGAGTGGATGATCTGTAGGAGTAGAGAAGCTGAGAAAGATCAAGGGCATGCAAGAAAGTGCAACAGTGAGCTCTCTCTGCAAGCTTAACACAATGCGGGTGTGGTCTATAGGAAACAAAATTTACAGAGATGAGAAATGTGTGTGAAATACCAAAACAAAAGGAGAAAGCAAAGCAAATTAGGGGAGAGTATAAGGAAGAAGAAAGGAGCAAAAGAAGTCAGAAATATAGGAAAATGGCACATGAATCCATAAGGTTCCATCCTAAGGACAGCCAAAACCTGGAATTGAGTAAGTAACCATCTATAAGTATACAGACCACTATTTCCCATTCCTGTCTCGGCGGCAGACATCTCTAATCAATCATAGTCCTTTTTCAAATGAACTCAAATATAGCCTCAGAATCCTTCTCAATCGGAGATCCAGGTATAATCCACTAGAGTTAGTGTTTGCATTGAAACCCTCTTCCTGGAGTTATAAGCTCTTGCCACACATTATGCAGAAGGCTTAGATCAGAAGAGTAGACAGGAACAAGAGGACCCAAGAGCAGTAAGAAGGGGATACTAGGACTGGCACATTCCTGTTTTAGAGACCCTTCATAGTTTCAGAGACAGAAGCCCTGCCTCGCCCTGTTGTACATATCAGACAGTCCTATTTCTCTGACAGTAAAGTTGAGAGAGAAAGCTACCAGACTGAAATGAGTCTGTGTTCTAGACATTCCCAACAATGCCGGAAAATAGCGGGACCGCAATTAAAAAAAAAAAAAAGTTGAAAGAATTGAACAAGGAACGCTCGGGGTGGTAAATACAGGAAAAAAATATTCATACATCCCTTGAGGGAGTGATACACCCTTCCTGGAGGGTGCTATGGTCCTATATATAATCTTAAAAATGCACAGAAATTTTGACCTGGAAATTCTGTTTTTAGGAATAGAACTTGGAAGTGCACAGTAGTTTATTTTCAAGACTGTTCATTTCAATGTTGTTTTTAATATTGTAAAAATGTTGGAAGCAACCTAAATGTCCAATAGTTGGGGATCAGTTAAATGAATTGTGATGTATTCAGATGGAAGACTATATAGCTATTTAATATGATAAGATCTAGGAATGTTTAATGACATGACTATACCTCTGATATATGACTAGTATACAGATTTATATATCATAAATATAGTCACATGTCATTAAACAGTGTTACAGTTCATGGGGTTGTAAAGAGTTGGACACGATTTAGCAAATTAACAACAAATTTAGATAATAGGTGGTGATTATTTTTTCTTTCTTTTTTTTTTTTTTAAAGTGAAGTCGCTCAGTCGTATCAGACTCTTAGCGACCCCATGGACTGCAGCCCACCAGGCTCACCGGTCCATGGGCGTTTCCAGGCAAGAGTACTGGAGTAGGGTGCCAGAGCCTTCTCCTATTTTTTCTTTCTACTTCTATATAGCCCAAACATTTCCCACAATAAGCAAATTACTTTTATAGTAATTTACATGTTTTTGAGTGACTGACAGAGACATGTATACTTGGTCATTTTATACCAACTCACACATATATCCACATGTTATATGTGACACTTTAGATATATGAACTCTTTGGGCTACTTAAATATAATGATATTAAAATAGTTGACATTTAAAACACATGAACACTTCATATTTAAGTGCCAGGGACTGTTACACTCTTTTCATATTTTCTTCCTTTAACCTCACAGCAAGGCTGGGAGGCAGGCTCTGTTGGTCTCTTCATTTCAGATATGAGGCAACTGGGGCTTGGGCATGAGTTGCTCAAGGCTTCCTGTTTGCTGAGGGGTAGGGTGGAACTCAGAGGCAGGAAGGCTGTCTCCAGAATCCACACCTTAAACCTCTTTGCTCCATTGCCTCCAACAGCAGAAAATCTTAGCCAGAAATTTTTGAAATTCTGAGATTGGACTAACAGGTATTAAGATATCACATTGGCAGTAATTTCGAGAGCCCCAGATTAAAGTAGGTTCACATTTTTGTGTTTGTGTGTGAGTTCTTGTCAGGAAAAAAAAAAAAGAGGGAATTAAAGTGTCTTGAAAAGATTCCTTTTTATAATTAAGCCTTCCTTGCCTGCTTTCTGTTAGCCACACTGACATATTATAGCAATAAACAGTGTGGGAAAGGCAGTGGCTCCTGTGTTATGTCAGGGCATGAAGGATGAGAAATCTTGTGCAGAAAGTTCTTTGGTTTCATTGGTGGTTTTCTGGGTGCTCCATGTACATCCTCAAAACTGCTCCTACATTGTCAATCCTCTGGGATAACTATATATATTTTTGGTCCCTGAATGGCATGTGTCATTTCAATATCTATCTCCACAGAGCATTTTTGAGGAAATTGAGTCTGGAAGGGGGAGAGATCGAGGAAAATCTTCTCTGCCATCAGAGCTAATCCCTGTAATCACTCTTCTCCCTTTGAACAAACCAGAGCTGCTGCTCAGGGAAGGAAACTCTTGAGAGAGCCTGTTCTGGAAACTGGGGCTTCTTTAAACATGACTGAGCGACTGATCTGATCTGAAGGATCAAAGGATACCTTTAACTCTTACATGTAGGGTGATATTTGGCCTGGCAGAAGTATGGCTGTAGACTGGCCAGGGCAAAGGGCTCATGGACATGGAAGGAAGTGTGAAGGATGGAAGGAACTCTGACTCACTAGCCATGTGACATTTGACAAGACACTATACTTCTATGAATGACAGTTTCATCTGTAAAATGAGAGAAATGTTGGGTTCCTAAATTAGAGATACCAAGGGAACATTTCATGCAAAGATGGGCTCAAAAAAGGACAGAAATGGTAGAGACCTAACAGAAGCAGATGATATTAAGAAGAGGTGGCAAGAATACACAGAAGAACTGTACAAAAAAGATCTTCACGACCAAGGTAATCACGATGGTGTGGTCACTCACCTAGAGCCAGACATCCTGGAATGCGAAGTCAATTGGGCCTTAGGAAGCATCACTATGAACAAAGCAAGTGGAGCTGATGGAATTCCGGTTGAGCTATTTCAAATACTAAAAGGTGATGCTGTGAAAGTGCTGCACTCAATATGCCAGCAGATTTGGAAAACCCAGCAGTGGCCATAGGACTGGAAAAGGTCAGTTTTCATTCCAATCCCAAAGAAAGGCAATGCCAAAGAATGCTCAAACTACCACACAATTGCACTCATCTCACACGCTAGTAAAGTAATGCTCAAAATTCTCCAAGCCAGGCTTCAGCAATATGTGAACCATGAACTTCCAGATGTTCAAGCTGGTTTTAGA
>NW_011495035.1:3684010-3698765 GCF_000754665.1 Bison bison bison | reverse complement strand
ATTTAACTTGTATGCAGAGTACATCATGACAAATGCTGGGCTGGAAGAAGCACAAGCTGGAATCAAGATTGCCAGGAGAAATATCAATAACCTCAGATATGCAGATGACACCACCCTTATGGCAGAATGTGAAGAGGAACTAAAGAGTCTCTTGATGAAAGTGAAAGAGGAGAGTGAAAAAGTTGGCTTAAAGCTCAACATTCAGAAAACGAAGATCATGGCATCTGGACCCATCACTTCATGGGAAATAGATGGGAAAACAGTGGAAACAGTGAGAGACTTTATTTTGGGGGGCTCCAAAATCACCAAAGTCAGATGGTGACTACAGCCATGAAATTAAAAGGCGCCTGCTCCTTGGAAGAAAAGTTATGACCAACCTAGTAGTGAGTAGTAGTAGTTATGAAAATCACTCAGTCGTGTCTGACTCTTGCAACCCCATGGACTGTAGCCCGCCAGGTTCCTCTGTTCATGGGATTCTCCAGGCAAGAATACTGGTGTGGGTTGCCATTTCCTTCTCCAGGGGATCTTCCTGACCCAGGAATCGAACCCATGTGTCCTGCATTGCAGGCAGATTCTTTACTGACTGAGCTAGGAGGGAAACCCTGACCAACCTAGACAGCGTATTAGAAAGCAGAGACATTACGTTGACAACAAAGGTCCGTCTAGTCAAGGCAATGGTTTTTCCAGTAGTCGTGTATGGATGTGAAAGTTGGACTATAAAGAAAGCTGAGCACCGAAAAACTGATGCTTTTGAACTGTGGTGTTGGAGAAGACTCTTGAGACTCCCTTGGACTGCAAGGAGATCCAACCAGTCCATCCTAAAGGAGATCAGTCCTGGGTATTCATTGGAAGGACTGATGTTGAAGCTGAAACTCTAATACTTTGGGCACCTGATGTGAAGAGCTGACTCATTTGAAAAGACCCTGATGCTGGGAAAGACTGAAGGCAGGAGGAGAAGGGGACGACAGAGGATGAGATGGCTGGATGGCATCACTGACTCGATGGATGTGAGTCTGAGTGAACTCCGGGAGTTGGTGATGGACAGGGAGGCCTGGCGTGCTTTAGTCCATGGGATCGCAAAGAGTCAGACACGACTGAGCGACTGAACTGAACTGAACTAGATTTCCTCTCTTCCCCTCCTCTTTCCCCTCCCGTCCCCCATCTTCCTTTCTCCCTTCCCTCCTCCCCCTCTTCCTCCCCGACCTCTCCCCCTTCTTCTTCCTTTCCCCTTCCTCCTCCTCCCCTTCCACTTCTTCTCCTTCCCCTTCTCCCCCTCCTCCTCCTCCTCCTTCTCCTTCTTACCCCCAACTTTGCCAATCTTTTAAAACTAAGTAAACCAGAATATGTAAATGTGTCAAATACCTGGCACAGAGGAGAAAGTCAACAATAACCAGTAAGGCAGTGTAAGTTCATGGTTATGGCTGAGGGCTCTGGAATCCAACAAAGACAAAATGTGGTGACTCCAGATGGCTGCAGATTCTTTGGCACTCCTCTAGAAGTCAAGTCTGTGTCCCCTCTGCTAGGTCTGGCTGGGCTCTCTGATTGCCCTGGAGTCATTCTCTCCCAAGTCTCAGGCAACTCCCATTGACTCCCTCAGAACTCTGTGAGCCCTGAGCTGCCTTGTTAAAGTGCAGTTACCACAAGCCAGCTGTGTGGTAGTTACTACAAAATAGCTGTGGTGAGATCATGCCTATTCCCTCCAGGTGACAGTCCCAGCTGAGCAGCCCAGCCTCCTGGCCAAGGCACCAGTCACACAAGGGCCCTCCTGATGAGCCCCTTCCAAGCTGAATACCACCAGGTGACCCCAGTCAACATCACAAGGAATGGTTGGTTGTCTTTTTAAGCTGTCAAATGTTGGGGTGATTTACTACATGCACTTTATCACTGGAGCACCAGGGTTCGAGGCCCTCCTTGACCACTTGCTAACGAGCTGTTTGATCTTTATTACCTCTGCAAGCTTCTATCCCTTACTTTAAATGGGGATGGTTGTCCGTATCTGGCAGAATCTTAGTGAAGATTAAACGAAGTGACTCTGGCAAAGTGTTCAGGGCAGTGCCTAGAACATAGTAAGCACTCCAAAATGCTATTACTAGTATGATTCCTTTCCCAGACTTTGCTGGCAAGATAATAAAGAAGGTGCAAAAGGAAGAAATCTCTCTCAGACCCTGTGTTTTTGAGGAAAACAGGTCCTGAGCAGCTGCCTGCTTTTCCCAATGAATAGAATTGTCTTAATCATACTTAATCCTTTTCTCAGGAGGGCATTTAAAATTGGAACAGTCATTTATTTGACTTCCTCTGAAAGAGTTGCCCTAATGAAGCCATGTAGTTTGCAAGGGAATTAAGAGACTCTTCATCATCCTGAGGTCACTCTTCTCTGCTGTATGATGTGTTAGCATACATACATGGGGTTGTTGGCATAGCCATCTTCTTGTTTTCCTTCCGCCCTTTGCTCCATCAACTTTCCTTTGAGGGGAACAGCCTCTAGTCACCATCTGGTTCCAGGTGGCCACCTGGGACTTTTGCCTTGGTCTGAAGCCTGGGACCTCACCACCCCATGGCTGTGCCTACTTCCCATAGCCGAGGCTCCTGGATCAACTCACAGCTTGCCTTGGCTTCCTTTTACTGCTGACTCTAAATCTGAGAGACCAAAGGTGTAACATCAGGTTATTTTGCCTGATATATGAAACCATGTGGTTTCAGAGAAGTTGGGAGCTTGGTATGCGGGAGTCTGGGAGTGAGGTGGTGGCAACAAGCAAAATACTGTAGGAAAAACAGTGTGAGCATTGGGGCCATTCATTTAATCAATATCCTGTGAGCATGACAAGTGCTGCCAGGCACCAGGCTAGACACTGTTCTAGAAATTTGTGGGTCTGACGCTCAGCTCCTCCAACCAAAGTTTATCTGACCCCAGCACAATGGCTAGGACAAAAGTGAGAGGCAATCCCAAATCTTTAATGTGTATTTATTTATTTATATTTTTGGCTACACCACCCAGTATGTTCCCCAACCAGGGACAGAACCCATACCCCTGTATTGGAAACATGGAGTCCTAACCACTGGACCACCAAGGAAGTCCTGCAATCCCAAATCTTAATGAGGCAATAAAGCAACTGGAACCCTTCTATGCCATTGGTGGGTATGTGGATGAGTGCAAACACTTAGGAAAGCATACTCTACCAGAGGTAACCCTTTCACTCTGAGGTACAGGCTGACAGGAGTAAACCTCTGTGCACCAGAAGACACCTTCAAGAATGGCCATGATGTCACCATTTGTAGGAGCCACCAGCAGGCAATAACCCAAAAGCTTGTCAGTTTGGAAATCCACACCGTGGATTATTACCCTGGAATGAGGATGAACAGACTAGTACCACACAGAGCAACACGGGTGAACCTCACTACCGGGACATTGTGGGAAATTTTGGACAAGAATGACTATTGACTGCACAATTCCATTTCTGTGCATTTTAGAATGAGCACAATTAGTTTATGGTATAAATCAGAGTAGAGGTTGCCCTTGGGGATTAGTAGGTGGGAGGACCAAGACGGGGCTCCTGCGGGGGCTAGTATGATGTTCTGCTTTTTGATCCACATCCTGGTTACATGAAAGTGTTCACTTCATGAAATCCATCCCCCTGATTACTTATAATGTGTATATTTTTCTGATGATGATTTAATAAAATATTGGAAACTCATTAGCCAACATTGATAAAATTGTTTTGCCTCTTTCAGCTTGGTTTCCTTATCTATAAAACAATGGATAATACAGCCTTCATCTTCAGAGCTATTGTTATACTGAGATTTAGTGGATGTAAGCATTATAGTGAAAACCTTAAAACACATTAGGTGCTTCATGAATGATGGCTATGATTCTTCTTGTTATTTTTGTTACTAATAATTTTTCTTAGGCTTAGATTTCTTTGAATGCCTAATTTTTAAAAAATCTGGGGAAAATGTCATCATTCTTCAGGTGAGAAGGAAACTAAAAAAAACAGCCCTAACAAAGGCCTTTCCATGGATTGATGTTATTTTGTGATAGGTGTCAATTCACCACAGAAGATGAGAAATAGCTCCCTGTTTTAAACATGCTTCTTTTCTTTCTATGATCCTCAAAACCCCTTTCCTAAATGCACTCTGAGTGTGAAACTTTGGAGAGAGAATGTCAAAGCACCTCGAAGAAACTCCACCCCCTAACCCCCTGCCTCCTACCCTGCCCTGTCCTTTTTCCACACAATTTTGAGAACGTGACTTAGAGCAGATTTTTCAATTCCTCAGGAGCCAAAAAAATGTTGTGATAAAGTTGATACTTCTGGGCCTGCATTTTCCCTCGGTGTCACGGGACCATGGGTCATGAAGGGGTTTATGGTGCAGGCCATGCTCTACTGCGGTCTAAATGCGATCTTCAGCCCCTGGAGAAACACCCCAGGCTTGGCTGCTGGGAGCAAGTCTACAACTTTTACATTCTGGATATTACATTTCATCAACTTACAAAGTGTAATCCTGGAATTAGCTATTGGCGGCTGGAAACAGCCCCAGCTGGTCACAGCTGGGAGAGGAGAAGGGCCTTGGAGGGAGGCCTGGGTTCTGGGTAGCTGTGATACCCAGAGAAGCATCTGTGCTGGTCTCCAGTCCTTACTGTGAAGGGGTGGTGCTGGTTCCAGACCTTTCCCTTGCCCACTAGAGACATGCCAGGTTGAGGGCCAGGTTCTAGGATAGAGATGCCTAAATGTTTCAGTGATACACTTTGGCAGTCATGACTCCAAGGTCCAGGCAAGTCTAATGTGATTTAGTCACAGTGAGAAATGCCTCTTTGCCCTCAGGGACACCAACTGTCTTACTCTTCCTTAGAGATATGCGACTCTGGAGGCCTCACCTCTACAGCCTTGAGAATCTGCTATGCCGGCTCTAGGCTCTCCCTCCCAACACAGAAGGAAGACACATTAACCCAGCACATACCCAGCTGTGTTTGGAGGGTTGGCAGGAAACCAGGATTCTTATGTTTTGTGGGTGATGTGTTGTTTCTGAAGGCAATTTGATAATATCAATTAAGTCTTTAAAAAGTGTAGCCCTTCTGTTCTTAGAAACTAACCCTCAGGAGTTTTGACTAAAGTGTAAAAGCTATTTAGTGATATTTCAGTCCATTAAGTATTTGGTAAGTGCCTGATAAGTGACGAAGACTTAACCGGTGCCTGGTGCCCTGCTAAGACCTCATATGTGTGACCTCAGAGACTGCTCAGGGTGAGCCCCTGAGATGCCACCATCACTGTTCCCACTTGATAGCCAGGACACCAAGACCTATCGAGGTTCATTGGCTGCCCAAAGTCACAGAGCTGATTTTGGCAGTGGAGCCAGGTCTGACTTGAGAGTTTCAGCATCCCAGGTAAGGCCGACATTGATCAAAACCTAGACATGTTCACTGTTACTGAAGGAAAAGTGCTTGGCTACCTGCAACTCAAATATCCCTGTGTGGTTGATCATCTGTCCAGCCAGAAAGGAAATAACCTAAATGTCTGACAGTTAGGATTTAGCTAAGTTTGTATTATGTCCATACTTAGGAATACTGAGCAGCATTGAAATGAATGTTACGTGACCATGCTTACATAGCAAGATGTTCCCATCACATTATTAAAGGCAAAAGAATGGTCATGGTTAAAGAAAAAAAATTTTTCTGTGCTTGTATGTGGGGGGACATAGAAACAACACATTACTAGTTGGTTTCTCTGGGCTCTGGGATTCCCTGGTAGCTCAGCTGGTGAAGAATCCGCCTGTAATGCAGGAGACCCCAGTTTGATTCCTGGGTCAGGAAGATCCACTGGAAAAGGGATAGGCTACCCACTTCAGTATTCTTGGGCTTCCCTGGTGGCTAGACTGGTAAAGAATCTGCCTGCAATGCAGGAGACCTGGGTTCGATCCCTGGGTTGGGAAGATCCCCTGGAGAAAGGAATGGCTACCCACTCAGTATTCTGGCCTGGAGAATTCCATAGACTGTATAGTCCATGGGGTCTTAAAAAGTTGAACATGACTGAGTGACTCTCACTTTCACTTTTATCTGAGTTCTGGGATTCTTTAGTTTTTTTTTTCTTTCCATCTTTCTGATTTTGAAGGATAATTAGCATATCTTACATGTCTAATTGGAATAACAAGCAGTTTCCATTTGAGAGCAAAATAGCTGCTGCTTATTCAGACAAAAAGATGGCCTGGTAGACCCAAAGAAGCTTACTCCTTGCTTTTTAACAAAAGGAAAGGAGTTGCCTGCAGGTGGTGGAGACTCATCTGAAGTCCTCAAAGGGGGGCCCAGGGATCTTCTGCAGCTGAATCGCCCAGGGCTGCTTGTTAAATGACAGCTTCCTAGGCTGTACCCTGATAATAGCAACATTTATTGAACATGTATTTTGTGCTGGCCACTATTCTAAGTGCTTTTTTCACTTCCTAACTCATTTTAGCCTCATAAACTCTAGGGTACGTACATGACCACACCCACTTCCCTGGTGAGAAGGCCGAGGCACAGAGAGGCTGACTGGTGTGCTCTGAGTGAGAGAGCTGCTGGGTGGTGGAGGGGCCTCCAGGCCCTCTGGTCTTGGCTCTGAGCCCAAACTCACAGTCACTCCCCTGGGGTGTGGGGCTCAGGAGTCTGGATTTTTAACAAGCTCCCAGGGGATCCCTGAGCATATCTAAGGAATCTTTTATCTTAGAGCCACTTGCATTGTTTTGGATTAAGAAACAACTGATCCATTGACTCCACATCAGTCGTGAAAGGACTTTGTCTCCTTGAAGTCATTAGAACAAAAATGTCTATCAGAGATTTCTTGGCTGTAGGCAAGTCATCAAATGGGAAAAGCTGACAAGTCTTGACAACCTACTAGCCTAATTGTCAGTCCTGCTTCCTTCCTGCTTTCCTTTTTTCAAACACATTCTTATTCAGAGCCCTCTTCGGAAACTTTCAGGATCTTAGCTGCTTTCTCTCAAGTTGGAATAAGGGGGCGCTGTCTATGTGGGGTTCAGAGACCCCACAAGGACCCCTTCCTCTGAGGACCCTGAAACAACCTTGGACACCATTTAGAAAGTCAGGGATGGTTGAGGAGCAGAGGCCAAGATTGCTCTCAGACTGTTTCCTGACTTTTACTTTTAAAGACTAACCTGGTGACTTCAAAGGAACTTTCCGAGGTAGTCCTGGTGAGTTAAGATGCTCACAGGCTCAAGTGATGATTACAAAGCTAAGAAGAGTTGCTGTGTCCAAGTGTCAACTCCAAACTGAGTGGAGCATATTACATGAAAGGAGTTGGGCTTCCAGGGTGACTTATGTACAAGGTAAATGGTGAAGCACCAAGGACCTGCCCCAGCTCTTCCATTTGGGAGCCAGGATGAAGGGCCTAGTGGTGAAGTTAGATCCTAGAGGAGCAGATTAGACAGCCTCAAGCAGTGGACACAATGGCCCGTGAATACAAGTCTTCCCATCTTGCAGTGGCGAATCATAAAATGACCCTTCCAATTGGCCACTTTGGTCCAGTGCCTGCTATGGAAGCTACAGTACTGGCCACAAGACTGGGCCACCAGTGATGTGGTCAGCAGAGCAGAAGAACTAGGAGGCTTGTTTCCTTTGCCTGGGGGCTGGGGAAGCAGCATTGTCACCCCGCGTATCAGTTTTGGTGCCTGTTGAACCCTCCAAGTGAGGGCTCATAGCTAGCAGTGTGAGACCACGTAGCTAGGGAAAGGCAGTGACACCAGGCTGTTTGAACCTAGAGTTCTTCTCTCTCTGAGTCAGTGAATGATGCAGAGAACACACATCCTTGGGCCAGACTAGTGGAGAGCAACGAGTGTTTTTTCTCTCTGGGAAGGTGTAAGTTCCACATTTCCTGGAGCACTTCCCCACTTTCAGCAACTCTCAGCTACAACGACGACCTGCACTTGGCTGGGAGTTCTTTATATCCCTCTGTTATCTTGAGACCTGACTTAATGGTTCTGATTTATACAGGGAATGAAGGAATGCAAAAGAAAACACACTTGACTGTGAAAGACATCACAGTCTTTCTCCAGAGAGCAAAGCTTTTAAAGGAGTGCAGGAATAACAGAAACTGGTCATTCTTGGCTGGTTTTGAACAAACTGGAGTGTTGGGAGAATGGATGGAGTGAGAGGTGTGTCCGAGAAGGATGGAATCAGTGGGCTTCCCCAGGTGACAGCCTGCAGTGTCTGTGAAGTACAGATGTCACACGGGAGTCAAACGTTGGAAAACACAGCCATCTTCCCACCTGTCTCAGCTTGCACCGCACCTCCTCTGAGAAAGAGACTTCTCAGACCACAGACCAGTGTGACTTGTCTGTCTTATGTGGTCTGCCAGTCTTCTGCACTTGACCTTTGTAATCCAGATTACACTTGTAATTCTTTGTTTAGCACCTGCCTCTCGGAGAAAGCAATGGCACCCCACTCCAGTACTCTTGCCTGGAAAATCCAGTGGACAGAGGAGCCTGGTGGGCTGCAATCCATGGGGTCGATAAGAGTCGGACCTGACTGAGTGACTTCACTTTCACTTTTCACTTTCACGCATTGGAGAAGGAAATGGCAACCCACTCCAGTGTTCTTGCCTGGAGAATCCCAGGGACGGCAGAGCCTGGTGGGCTGCCGTCTATGGGGTCACACAGAGTCGGACACGACTGAAGCGACTTAGCAGCAGCAGCAGCAGCTCCCATTTAACTGTGAATTTCATAAGCACAGAGACTGGGTCTGCCTTGTTCACCATTTGTATCACTTGGGAACCTTTTGGTTGCCAGGAACAGAAATCCCAACCCAAGCTGGATTAGCCAAAAAGGGACTTTCTTTCCACTCAAGTTTGGAATTGACTTTGACCCTGAATTGACCCTGAATCCTGGATTCAGGGATTTCGAATAAGTCATCAAAGAGATTTGATCTGTCTACCACTCTTGGTTCCACTTCATTTTCTTTCTTATGTTGGCTTTGTTTTCAGGCTCCTCATGATACCAAGTGGCTGCCACAACTCTTGCCTAAGATGCTTTCAGGAACAAGTAAGTGTCTCTTCCTGATTACTACAGCAAAATGTTCAGAATTATCTCTGATTGGTTTAAGATGTGCCCATACCTTAACCAGTCACTGTACCGCAGAGAGCATGGTACTCTGTGATTGGTCATTGTAGCATACACAGACCAGTGTCCATCCAAAAGCCATTTCTTCTTCTTCCTGGTTAAAAAGAACCCATCATTGGGTATCAAGTAGTTGGGAAGGTGCTCAGGAAATGACCCCTCCTCAATCCAGGAAAACATTCATGGTAATCCTGTTACCTTTTGGTGATGATTGGTTTAAAAGTGTGCGCTGGCCCATTTTTGGCAAATAGGACATGAGGCAAAATGTGCTGGAGGCTTCTGGGAGTAATTTTTCTCCCTGATAAGTCAGATCTGTAGGGAGGAGTGGCTCCCTTCTTGCGTTTGGATATTGTTTGAGAGGATGGGATGTTTGGAGCTGCTGCAGCCATTTTGCAACCATGAGGTGAGATAGTACTGATATAATGGGGATGGCAGAATGGAAAAATGTCTGCCCCTGGCCCCTGGTTTCACTTCTACAAAGTGACTGTTGGAGCCACTTTGCAAGTCCAGAGCACAAGGGTACCTGGGATTTACACCCCTACTGAGCAGCCCTTACCAATGACTGGTACAGAAGTGTGAAAGCCCAACTCCTTTGCTTTGAATTGGGACAAATGCCAAGGTGTACTTTCTACTCCAGAGCTCCCTTCAGGATCCAGCTGAGGCTTGGGCTTGCTCGAGTCTTCTTCTCTGTTCTGCTCCACCTCCCCCTACTCCCCACCGATGCCCCTGGGAGCACTTCTTTAATCAATTGCTTGCACACAAATCGTTAGCTCCTTCTGGGGGACCTGTCGTATCACCAGGGCTCGAACATCACAGCTGCTCTGTAAATATTTGTTGCCTGAGTGAATGAATACATGAATGGATGAACAAGCTGAGGAAATCACAGGCAGGTGGAATCCGAACAGGTTATTATACTAATTATGGGCTGTCTACTTTTTTCCCCTCCACCTCTGTCAAACAGGTTGGCCCCTTGGGGAATTTCCCCAAAGCTTTTGAAGTAGACAGGGTGTCTTCTCACCAGTCTCCTGTGCTTCCTAATTGGGCAAGCCATTAGAAGGTGAGGTCATCTCCCCAGAGAAGGAGGCGGGGCCTTAGCACTCAGTAGCAGGGGGGCCCTGGGGTGAGGACAAAACCAGCCTGAACATCTGCAGTGTCTGTTGTTACTGAAGCAGCGGCTGAAGGGGATGACCATTCTGGAATGAATCAACTAAACCTTTGACCTGAACTCCAGTTTAATTCACTCTTCTCCCTCCATTAGCTAGTGTAAGAGATGGGGAGGCAGAAGGGGAGGGAAACGTATTTTATTTTTATGGCACTTTTACTTCAAATGACCTGCTGGGTTAAGCCCACTTTCCTTTCATGAATTATGCATTAGAGGAATCCCTTTGTTTTTCTAAAGGCTTTAGTTGAGTTCATCTCCTAGAGAGATTTTAAAAAATAATCAGGAATTTCAAATAAAAAGTTCACCTCTTGCCACATCAATTGACGTGATTTAGATTGGGTTATACCTTGAATGAGTCTCCCTTGGAAGAATTTTCAGACGTCCTGGGGTCTTAAAATCATCCAGCCCCATCCCCTTATTTTATACACAGGAAGACTAAGAACCCAGAGATGGAAAATGACATGCCCAAGTTCACAGAGCCCATGACTATCCACAGTTGTTAAAAGATAGAGATGGCAGTATATTTCACCCTCTTTCTTTCAAGTCCAGTGTTCTTTTCTGAGAGTAAGCCTGGAGAGGTAATATGGTTGCCATGGCTGCAGAAAAAATTGCTCCAAAATCTAGTGGCGTAAAGCAACCACTTATTATGCTCACAGAGTCTGTGTATTGAGAATATGATGGAGAACAATGAGGATGGCTTCTTTTTGTTTCTGGGTGTCTAGGGACTCTGCTGGAAGGGCCAAAGGCTGGGTTCATTTGAAATCTTGTTCATTTGCACAAGTACAGGTTGATGCTGCCTGTCGTCAGAGACACTAGCTAGTCGTTGACTGCAACATCTACATGTGGCCTCTCGTGTGGTCTGGGTTTGCTTACAAACATGGTGAACTGGGTTCCAGAGGGGAGAGTTGAGAGAGGGAGATGGAGAGAAAGAGAAAGGGAGAGACGGGTGGGAGAGAAATTGGTGGAAACCACGTGACCTTTATGGACCTGAAAGTCATATAGTGTCACTTCTACAACAGTCTATTGGTCAAAGCAGTTACAAAGTCCACTTGGTTTTGGGAGGCAGGAACACAGACTCCACAACTCAGTGGTGGAGTGTCACATTGTGAGAGGGCATATCAAATGGGATGTATATTGGTAGAGCCATCTGTGGACAATACACTCTATGCAAGAGGGTTGGGCCTCAGTTCAGTTCAGTTGCTCAGTCGTGTCTGACTCTTTGAGACCCCATGCACTGCAGCATTCCAGGCTTCACTCCCAGAGTGTGCTCAAACTCATGTCCATCAAGTCAGTGTTGCCATCCCACCATCTTATCCTCTGTCATCCCCTTCTCCTCCCACCTTCAATCTTTCCCAGCATCAGGGTCTTTTCCAATAAGTCAGTTCTTCGCATCAGGTGGCCAAAGTATTGGAGTTTCAGTCTCAGTCCTTCCAATGAATATTCAGGACTGATTTCTTTTAGGATGGACTAGTTTGATCTCCTTGCAGTCCAAGGGTGGGACTCTCCCTTGGGTTGGGTCTAGTACACAGTAAATTATGCCGAATTATTTATTTTTGTATCTATCTTGTCTGCTCAATTATCATTTCCTAAAGGATAAGGTGGGCTTCCCTGATAGCTCAGTTGGTAAAGAATCTGCCTGCAATGCAGGAGACCTCAGTTCGATTCCTGGGTTGGGAAGATCCTCTGGAGAAGGGATAGGCTACCCACTCCAGTACTCTGGACTGGAGAATTCCCCAGACTGTATAGTCCATGGGGTCCCGAAGAGTCGGACATGACTCAATGACTTTCACGTCATATCAAAGGATAAGGTAGTTATCTGTCTTGTTCAGTGGTATATCCATGCCAAGCACAGTTGCAGCTGTTTGGAAAATAAGTGTCAAAAAGAAAGTCTTTATTGGCTAAAAATATACTTATAGATTTCCCTTCTTTTCTTGTGACCTTTCCTTTTCATCAAGAACTTAAACACACCACCATCTTCCCTGGAGAGTTAGTTGATTGACTGATTCATTCATTCTCATTTGGAGGCACATGGAAAAGATAGTTAGCTTAGTCTTAAATGGTCATAGAAGTTGTCCTGGAGGGATTAATAGATATAAGAGGAGACTTGGAGGATGACCAAGAAGAAGGTTAAATGAAGAGGCAGAAGGAAGGGTGATCCAAGCAGAGTAACCAGCCTATACAAAGTTGGAGGCAAGCAAGTCAGTGTGACAGGCACATAGATTTTGAGAAAAGAGTGATAAAAAGTAAGGGAAGCTGGAGGAGTAAACAGAGCCTGGGTTGTAATGGCCACCTCAAGGAATTTGACCTATTCCTAAGAGCAGTAAGAAGCCAATAATTAAGCAACATAATCTGATATGTGTTTAGAAGGCTCTGACTGCAGAGTAGATGATAGATTGGAGTGGTACAAGGTAGGAGGCCAGTTGGGACATTGTTGGCAGAATGTTGATGTGAAATGATGGGAGTCAGAGCCACAGAAGGATGTGGTGGGGATGACGAGAAGTATCTGGATATTTCCAAGAACTGAAAAGATGTAGGGGTGAGAGACAGAGACGCTGAGTCAAGACTTGGTCTCTAGTTTAAGCAAGTGGGTGGATGGTGGAACCAGGCTCTTAGGTAACCCTAGGGAAGAAGTCTTGGGATAGAGCTGTGAAAAGTTTATTTTTGGTCATGTTGAGTCTGAGATGCCATGGGGATGTCCAAGTGGAGGTTCTAGAAGGTACTTATGTTTACAAAACCGAAACTCAACAGAGTGGTCTGGTCTGTGCACCTGGACAAGAGACAAGAAGAGAGATGGAAACTGAGGCCACATCCTCATTGAGGGAGGATGAGCACCATGGAGCCAGAGCCATGGAGAAGGCAGGCAGGTTTCAAGAGGGAGGCAGGCAACAGTACCCAATCATCTGGGACAGCAAGGAATGAAAGAAGGGACATTGTCCACAGGATTGAACAAAAGAAGTCATTGACAACTTTCACAAGGACAAGCTCCCCTGGGAGATATAGAAAGAAGCCAGATGGCAGAGAGTTGAAGGGTAAAGAGGAGGTGAGAGAGTGATGAATAGGTGAATGAGTGAATGGATGGATGGGTGAATGAATGAATGATTGAATAGCATCCTAGGGAGGTTTTTACATGCCTCCTTGCAGGTCTGGTAATTCTGGAGAAACCAGGATGTGTCTCCAAGATGAGTTTACTTGCCAAGTAAACTCTCCAGAGACCTATTAGGAAGAATCTTTTCTGCCTAGCTCTCTCCCAGAAAGTACCAATGTGTGGTCAGTCCTCAGCATTCCTCCCTAGCAACCAGCATTTGTATTTAAATTCTTGGGAAAAGATGCTGTCATCTTGTAGCTATCAACACAGCTCTGTGGTCACATCTGTTGTTTTTGTCTGCACAACAGCCATTCATTATCATTTAGTTAATAGCATCTTGATTTGGGTGGCACTGATCCCTAATTCCTGGTTCCAGGAGTGGCACATGTTCCAAGCCTGGCCAGTAAGACTCAGGCCTGAGATTTTGGGGAAACTATTGGGAAAGAGAAATATTCTTTAAGCAGGGATAGCTCCACATGGAGGCAGCCTGCCAGCACAGAGGAAAAATAGATCCAGAGACAGAGAAAACAGCCTTGATGATAATTCTTGAACTCCTGGATCCAGCCATGCCTGAAGCCACTTAATCCCTAGATTTTTCAGTTACATAAGCCGATAAATTCCCTATTTTTTGCCTGTCAGAAAGAGCTGTGTGAGTTCCAGTGATGAATGAGTGGTCCCAACAGGAGTAAACTGCCAAGACATGGGGGCCTAGGGGTGGGGTTGGTAGAGAAACTTCACTCACCAAGCTGCTTCTTCCTTAGAGATTTCCCCCTCCTTTTTGCAGTCATCCCATTCATTGTTTCCAGTTGTATTACCTTTTTGTAAACCTGTCCTTGCTTAAAATACCTGAGATGCATGATTCTGTGCTGGAGACCACTTCTCACCCCTAAAGGCAATGGACATGCTTATGACTTTTAAGAGGAAACCCTCCCAGAACCCAAGCTGGGAGTTGGCACATTGCAGGGTCTCCTTCAGTGTGCAGTGTCTGTGCCTCCTGTGACTTGCCAACAGCCAGTGCCAGACTCCAGATCCCCAGCCTCTGGCCCCACATCCCCATGTATACAGCACCCCTTTCAACAGTGCAAAGTCTTGTTCATTTGTTCAGAACATGAATTAATCATGCCAGGGAGACTCCCAGACACTGGACTACATTTTGCTGTGTTAGCAATAAACATCCCTTCATCCTGTTGACACAATCAGAGGAGAAAACAGAGGTCCAAAAGCCGACAAGGTGATGAGGGGATCCGTGGGTCACCCACAGCCAAGGAAAGGAGGGACACATTCTCTCCACCTCCCTCCCCACTGCAATATGATGGCCTGTCACTGGCAGGGACCCAGAGCAGGATTTCTCCTGGGTATGATGGGGCTCACGGGTTTCCGTGCTGGGCTTGCCAGAATTGTCCTGCATCGTCTCCTGT
>NW_011495035.1:3677170-3683910 GCF_000754665.1 Bison bison bison | reverse complement strand
CCCTCTCTCTCTCTCTCTATTTCGTTCCTCCCCACACCTCACTCTCCCTCCTCCCCCTCCCTCCACTTCCCTCCCTCCTCTTCTCTTCTGTCCTCATCTCTACTTCTCTTTCCCCTCTCAAATTCCCTCCCTCCCTTCCTTTATTTACCCTTTCCACCTATCATCTTTCCCTTGTTTCTCTATTCTTTCTTGTTTCTGCTTCCCTTTTCTTGGATCCTCCTCTCCCACCCCACCCCCCCACTGCCTACCCCCCTCCCAGCCCCGCCCCAACTGCAGGACTTTCAACCCATGGTTCTCAAGAAATGAGAATGAAGGGAATAATACTGAAAAGCAGCCAGGCTCAGCCAATAAATCCTCTAATGCTTGTAATAGTTTCATTTTCTTCATGTTCATCCTAGTTTAAGAGTTTAATCAACATCTTTGAAATGCTTGTGATTTACTCCACGGAGCCTTAATAAGAGGCACAGAAAGTCCCTCCCTCCCTCTCTCCCCACCCCTTCCTTTCTTCTTTCCCCACTTCCTTCCTTCTATTTATTCAATAAATGTTCTTTGAGGGTCTACTCTGGCCCAGGCCCTAGGCTAAGTGCTAGACATAGTGAGTATAGACATGGACATGGGCTCTGCTCTGATGAGCTTGTAGTCTGTGGGAGAGACAGATTTTCACCATAATTCACACATTTATTCAAAAATTTATTCTCATAACGTCAGTGCAAGCTCTGAATTTCCATGAGGATCTAAACAGAGGAACTGACCCCAACTATGTGGGTGTGGAGGCTTCCTTGAGGAACTGACTTGAAGGTTGGGTTTTCTAAATCAAAGGGAAGAGAAATGAGCACTCTAAGCAGAGGGAACACAACAGGCAAAGGTCCTGGGGTGAGAGGAAGCAAGGCACTTTCACAAACCACTGTGGCTGACACAGAGAGCAGAAAAAACAAGGTAGGGGTTGGCAGGGGTCGGCAGGGGTCGGCAGGGGTCAGATGTTCGGGCTCATACCTGAGGTAAGATTTTGAGTCTTTACTCCACAACAACAAGGCACCACTGAGGAGTTTCACTGGGTGGGGAAAGGCAGGTGTGTGTGTGTGTCTGTGTATGTGTGTGTGTATGTGTGTGATCAGTTTGACTCTTGATGCCATCAAAGGCGGGATGGGAGGTCCTTTGGGAAATGCTTTCTAGCCTTGGGTTAACTGGGTTAACTATCCAGATTGGGTTGGATACAGCATTGGTCACAGAGGCTGGATAGGGGTCAGGTAATTATTCTGGCTTCTGAAAGGGATATAATCCTCCCTGCGGACCTCCTGTGTGTGTCAGAGGATCCTACGAATAAGAAAGGTGGAAGGATCATTACTGACTATGGATAAAAAAACCTTCAGAGCTGGACCCATATAGATCTGGCTTTGCTGTTTATCACCTATGAGATCCCAGGCAGGTTTGTAGCTTCTCCAAGTTGGTTCCTTATTTGCAATATGAGGACAATAATAGTAATAAATGTCTTATTTTTGTCTGCCTATCATCCCCTTTCCGATTTGGAAATTACCACTGCATGTGGTTCTGGTGGGACTGACTCACTCGGCCCCACCTACCTGCCAGGTGCATAATCCAGGCCCAGCCAATTATTGTGCTCCATCTCCAGACCCGGTCTAAGGGACACAAGCAAGAGTACCTCTATGGGATCTGATACAGGGCTGTTGGAGAAAAGGATCTTTCTTGGTTTTAGATTGTGAGCTTTAAGACTAGGAACTTGGCCTACTGGTGTCCAATTTTCTTGGAAAAAGAAATCAGGGAGATGAGTGGGAGAGGTGAGAGAAGGAAGAAAGAATGAGAGAGAGAAGAAAAAAACAACTTTGAGATCCTGGATGCAACAGTTCCTGAAGCCCACAGACCCCTTGCACTTCTCAGTTAATGAGCCTATCAGTACCACCATTTAGGTTTAAACCAATTTGAGCTGGGTTTGTCCCTCACATTGGATGTGTTCTGACCAGTGAACTATGTCATTGGGTTATTGTGCGGGATTATTTAGGTAAAGGACCAAAAGCAAATGTGAAGTTATCAGCATGCAGATCACCAGTGAGGCATATAGTTTAGGTCACAATTCACAGCCATAGAATACATAACTAGAGTGTATGCTGCTTCTCATCTCTGGTGTGTAGTCTCTATTACCCCACACCACCTTTGTGATCCGGTGTAAGCTCCCTTCCCCACTCTCCCCATCTCCCTCCAAAATTTGTGACTCTCCTGTCCCTGGGGTTCTCTTGAAGTAACAGTGGCAGAAACAGAGCACAATGGCCTGAAGGATGTAACTACGTTTGGATCTTATTTAAGAAGATTAGCTCCCTCCCACTCCATAGTAGCTGGTTGCTACCTTTTTTACAGAGTGTATTAGTTATCTATTGATGTATAACAAATGAGCCCCAAACTTAGTATCTTAAAAAACAATCAGAGATTTTACCATATGGCTTCTGTGGGTCAGGGATTCAGCTAGCTCAAGGTCTCTCAAGAGGCTGAAGATAAGACATCGGACAGGGCTAGTTTTGTGTGAAGGCTTAACTGGGGCTAAAGGATCCACACCCAAGATGTCCACTCATATAGCTGTTAGAAGATTTTAGTCCTGGTCAGATAAACCTCTCCACAGAGCTGCTTGAGTGTTCTCAGGCTACGTCCTCTGGCTTCCCCCAGAATGAGAGATCCAAGACAGAGGCAGGTGTAAACAGCAGTATCTATTATGACCTAGTCTTGGAAGTCACAGGAATCATTTCTGCAATATTCTACAGACTGTGCAGTTCAGCCATATTCACGCGGTAGTGGGCTACACCAGGGTGTGAATAACAGGAATCAGCGGTCATCGGGGAGCCCCTTAGAGGTTGACTGCCGCACTTGTGAAGGGAGCAGTGGTATTCTCGACTTTTATTCAAGCTTCTTCTTAGTCTGAAGGGAATTCTCTTCACTAAGGTGGCCTTCAGATGCCCAGGATAACATGGCATCTTAGAGGCACCAAAAAACACCCCTTCCAACAACTTGTGCTTGAAAGAGCTTTTTTTTTCCCCAGAGCTCATGAAGAGTTCCTTAAATAAACTAGTGAAATGACTAAACTAATTTGCTGGTCTGTAATTTCCTGGCATGTCTGGAGATTTCCTAATAAACAGTAGCTTCAGGCTGGCAACCTGCCATCATTTCAGCCCTCTCCTGCGTGACAAACAAGGGATGTGTAAAGCATCTGAGAGGGTTGGGAAGTTTGTTACATCACAGGGGGAAGCACTGGATCCAGAGCCTGGATATTTGGTTTTGAGAGCCAGCCCTGCCTCTTACCTCCTATCATATTCTGAGTGAAACACTTGCCTCTCTTTGCCTCAGTTTCTCCCTCTTGGGAAAGTGGTGATAACCCTGGCCCTGCCTGACTCAGGACTATTACTAGGTTTTGGATAAGTTGATATAGTGTTTCCAAGAGGGGAGTCCATGGGACTGTTAACCCCCAAAGGAGTCCTGTGCTGGAATGAACATGGGCAACCTTGGTTACCACATTCCAGCCATTTCCCACTTCCCTTGAGTGCAGGCAGGACCAGCTTTGTGGCTGTGTGCAGGGGCAGCCACAGGGCCCTGCACTTGGGTTTTGTGCCCTGTTGTTGCTGTCTTGAAGTTCTCAATAATTTTATCTTTGAAGTCGTGCTTTATAAGTGACGATTGATAGGACAATAGAGTTTGTGCTAGACACTGTGTGTCTCAACTCCCAGGAGACCACTTCTCACTGTCTCCTTAAGGTGGGCTCTTGACTGCCTACTTCTCTTTCCTGGTGTCTGCTGGCTCCCCCTGCCCTGCCCAGAAACATGTCACCAAGGCACTCAGATCATGGAGTTCAAGACGGAGACTGGTTTACTCCTGGGGGTGGAGTGGTCTACTTTCACCCTCTGCCAACTACATGAACCTAGGTACTTGTGAGGGGCGAAGCTGGGGTCCAGTGTCCACAGGGTCTAATACCCAGTGCATGGGAAGTGCTAGTCTAGAGCAAGGTGGTATCTCAGGGCAAAGTGGCAGCTATCTCGATGCTGGGCTGGCAGTGCCATGGCATACTGCCAGACAGTTTGGTGGGAGCCTCTCAGCTATCTCTGACCCAGGTACCAAGGGGGTTATAATCCCTTGAGGATCATTTATCTACTGTGAGTTGGGGCACCCATGGCAAGAGGAGGTAAGCTCCCCCATGCTGCCAATATCACCAGGGCTGCTCATTCTCCATTTGCTTTGGTCTAATCTACAAAACTTGTCAGATCCCTTAACATAAAAGACACTAAGCTGTAGTAGGTCAAAGTGCACACTTGGGAGCCTCTTTGTCTAGGTTTGGTTCACACCTCACCTGTGTTGTCACCTTAGCCCTTTACCTGACCTTTCTGTGCCCCTGTTTATTCACCCCTAAAATAACAAACATTTAGTTTTCACCTCACAGGTTGTCGTGCGGATTCAATGAGGTAGTACATGTGGAGCAGCTAGACTAGCACTCCCTGTGCATTGCGTTAGGCAATGTAATTTAATACTTGTCTCCCCTAAAGGACTGCTGGACTCTTGGTGCAGGGATGTCATCTGTACCATCCACTCCTGCAGTCCTGTACCCAGCACCATGCACGGAACAGACTCAATGGATGGACACTTGTTGGAGGAAGGAATCTCCAAGCAGGGTTCTCCACGGAACCGCTACCCTATCTTCTTTTTCCTAGAGACTAGTACACAACCAGCATTCCACAGAGCACACATTTAGGAATCTCCAAGCTTACCTCTGTAAAGCGATGCACCTAAGCAAGGAGGCAGCACACAGCCCTCTGCAGGGTCTGTTCCCCTCCTTTTGAGACTCAGCATCTCATCCCTATCCTTAGGGTTGCCTGATCCTGGGGATGGAGCACATGGACACCCCAGTGACTTGCCCACCTCCTCTCTGGACCCATCTCTCCCCACTGCCCCATAACTCACTCTTGCCAAACCCCTCCCCAGGGCCTCCCACGTCCTTAATTGGGCCAATCTGTCCCCCTGACACCGTGCTCTGCTTCGTTTTCTCGCAAAGCCCTCTCTTGTCAGTTGACGGATTCTCATCTGTCACGAGCATATTTTTCAATTTGTGCTCTTCCAGCAGATTCCCAGCCAGGTTTCAGCTTTTAAAAAGCTACTTAGTTTTATAATTTCCCAATGATTTTCCTTGCCTGCCATGATTCCTCTCCATCCCCACTCCCCAGTTTCCTTCCCAGAGTGCTGAATCCTTACAGGTGACCCTCTAAGGAAGCCTGATTTAGTCAGATGAGGGGACCATCACTCTCCTATTTTTGGCTCCTCCTAAAATTGGTCCTGAGAGAATGGCACCAGGGCAGTAGCTGATCTCTGGGAATTGATCCAGGAAGCAGGAGTTGGGGAGGGGCGGTCAGAGAAGGAAGGAAGAAGGGCCCAAAACGGCACCTTACCTTCAGGGTACAAACTGGGTGACCTGCAGGGAACTGCAGGAATGGAATGGACTTTTGTGATGTCCCTTTGTGTTGTTGGAGGGTGGGGAGGCTGGGCATTTAGCCACTGGCTGCCACCCCCATTGTTGGAGGGATGTCCCTGGGAAAACAAGCTTACCCACCCTTCTATGATGTAGAAAGGTCCAGTTTAAAATCCTAGCCTCGTGCCCTCCCTCTGTTCTGGTCAGATTTGACTCACCCTGAGGGGCTGCAGTGAGGAGGGAGCTGGGTCGGCTCTAAGGACCCCTCCCCTTCCCCTGCCCCTCTTCCCCCTACTCTCTCCTTTGGGGCACAGAAGACAACATGAAGAGCATTCCCTGGAGTTTGCAGTCTCTAAGTCACTCTCCCAGAGTGTTCTTTCCTTGACTCAAAGGAGGCTCATCCGTCTCCCCAAGTATTCACACTCCTGCTCAGATCCCCAATGTCTGTACTTTTATAGGTGGAGGGAAGGAAGGAAGGAGTGGTGATAAGGCCAGTTTGGATGTCTCTTCATTTGCCTGAAGGCACTCAGGGCCTCTTTCCCTTAGGCAAAAGGTTCTTATCTTGGGTGGGAAAAGTACTATTTGTATTTCCCAATCTCTAAGTGAAAATTGGCATTTCTTTCTATTCAAAATGTAGACATCCAACCCCATAATAACATTAGTTGTGCCTGTGACTTTGTCATCCATAAAAATCAGAGATATTTTCATATCTACAGTTGTCACAGATATCTGAAAATGACATTTTATGCTCATCTCCATTTAAAAATTAGCTGTAACTAGACCCACTGCTAGATATTGCTTTTTGATGTGTTGATAAAGTCGTGCCAGTATTACTACATCATAAATTTGTTTAATATTTTGAGAACCACATAACTGGTTTTCTCTGTAATTCTGTGTATTTTATTTTGTGCCTTTGAAGCCATTATCTGAAAACAGATTCATCACTTTCAGTTCAGTTCAGTTTAGTCACTCAGTTGTGTCCAACTCTTTGTGACCCCATGGACTGCAGCACCCCAGGTTTCCCTGTCGATCACCAGCTCCTGGAGCTTGCACAAACTCATGTGTATTGAGTCAGTGATACCATCCAAGCATCTCATCCTCCGCTGTCCCCTTCTCCTCCTGCTCTCAATCTTTCCCAGCATCAGGGTCTTTCCCAATGAGTCAGTTCTTCACATCAGGTGGCTAAAGTATTGGAGCTTCAGCTTCAACATCAGTCCTTCCAATGAATTTTCAGGGCTGATTTTCTTTAGCATGGACTGGTTGGATCTCCAAGAGACTCTCAAGAGTC
>NW_011495035.1:3674332-3677070 GCF_000754665.1 Bison bison bison | reverse complement strand
CACCACAGTTCAAAAGCATCAATTCTTCAGCGCTCAGCCTTCTTTATGGTCCAACTCTCACATCCATACATGACTACTGGAAAAACCATAGCTTTGACTAGACAGACCTTTGTTGGAAAAGTAATGTCTCTGCTTTTTAATATGCTGTCTAGGTTGGTCATAACTTTTCTTCCAAGGAGCAAGTGTCTTTTAATTTCATGCAGTGATTTTGGAGCCCAAGAAAATAAAGTTTCTCACTGTTTCCATTGTTTCCCCATCTATTTGCCATGAAGTAATGGGACTGGATCCCATCAGTTTTCTGAATGTTGAGTTTTAAGCCAACTTTTTCACTCTCCTCTTTCACTTTCATCAAGAGACTCTTTAGTTCTACTTCGCTTTCTGCCATAAGGGTGGTGTCATCTGCATATCTGAGGTTTTTTATATTTCTCCTAGCAATCTTGACTCCAACTTGGCATTTCACATGATGTACTCTGCATATAAGTCAAATAAGCAGGGTGACAATATACAGCCTTGACGTACTCCTTTCCCGATTTGGAAACAGTCTGTTGTTCCATGTCTGGTTCTAATTGTTGCTTCTTGACCTGCATACAGATTTCTCAGGAGGCAGGTCAGGTGGTCTGGTATTACCGTCTCTTTAAAAATTTTCCACAGTTTGTTGTGATCCACACAGTCAAAGGCTTTGGTGTAGTCAATAAAGCAGAAATAGATGTTTTTCTGGAACTCTCTTGCTTTTTTGATGATCCAGGGGATGTTGGAAATTTGATCTTTGGTTCCTCTGGCTTTTCTAAACCCAGCTTGAACATCTGGAAGTTCATGATTCAGGTACTGCTGAAGCCTGGCTTGGAGAATTTTGAGAATTACTTTGCTAGTGTGTGAGATGAGTACAATTGTGCAGTAGTTTGAACATTCTTTGACATTGCCTTTCTTTGGGACTGGAATGAAAACTGACCTTTTCCAGTCCTGTGGCCACTGCTGAGTTTTCCAGATTTGCTGGCATATTGAAATAGCTCAACTGAGATCCCATCACCTCTATTAGCTTTGTTCATAGTTATGCTTCCTAAGGCCCACTTGACTTCACATTCCAGGATGTCTGGCTCTAGATGAGGAATCACACCATCGTGGTTATCTGGGTCATGAAGATCTTTTTTGTATAGTTCTTCTGTGTATTCTTGCCACCTCTTCTTAATATCATCTGCTTCTGATAGGTCAATACCATTTCTGTCCTTTATTGAGCCCATCTTTGCATGAAGTTTTCCCTTGGTATCTCTGATTTTCTTGAAGAGATCTCTAGTCTTTCCCATTCTATTGTTTACTTTGCATCGATCACTGAAGTTCATCACTTTACTGGATGCCAACACAAGAAAGGTCAGAACCTTGTTCTGAAACACGTGGTTTCTGTTTGTCTTAGGTCTCATTTTGGGGCTTGGACTGGCATCTCTCTCCAGAGCATTTTCTACACTGTCTTTCTTTTGAATTAGGATCCTCTTGTCCTCATTCAGGCCAATAATAGCTGACACGTTTTAAACATTTCCTCTGTATAAACACAGTGCAAAGCACTCTACATGCATTTGCTCATTTAATTTTTTATGGAGGCACAGAGAGGTTAAGTCACATGTCATGGTCCAACAGCTAGTAATTGGAGGAGCCAGGATTTGAACCTAGGTAGTCTGACTCCTAGGCAGGAGGGCCTAGAGGAGCTATCCCATGTTGAAGGTCAGGAAGGGTGGTGGTGAGGAGATACCCCTCATCCAAGGTAAGGAGCAGTGGCTGTGCTTTGCTGGAGCAGCCATGAAGAGATACCCCACGCCCAAGGTAAGAGAAACCCAAGTAAGATGGTAGGTGTTGCAAGAGGGCATCAGAGGGCAGACACACTGAAACCATACTCAAAGAAAACTAGTCAATCTAATCACACTAGGACCACAGCCTTGTCTAACTCAAAGAAACTAAGCCATGCCTGTGGGGCAACCCAAGATGGGCGGGTCATGGTGGAGAGATCTGACAGAATGTGGTCCATTGGAAAAGGGAATGGCAAACCACTTCAGTATTCTTGCCTTGAGAACCCCATGAACAGTATGAAAAGGCAAAATGAGAGGATACTGAAAGAGGAACTCCCCAGGTCAGTAGGGGCCCAATATGCTACTGGAGATCAGTGGAGAAATAACTCCAGAAAGAATGAAAGGATGGAGCTAAAGCAAAAACAATACCCAGCTGTGGATGTGACTGGTGATAGAAGCAAGGTCCTATGCTGTAAAGAGCAATATTGCATAGGAACCTGGAATGTCAGGTCCATGAATCAAGGCAAATTGGAAGTGGTCAAACAAGAGATGGCAAGAGTGAATGTTGACATGCTAGGAATCAGCGAACTAAAATGGACTGGAATGGGTGAATTTAACTCAGATGACCATTATATCTACTACTGTGGGCAGGAATCCCTTAGAAGAAATGGAGTAGTCATCATGGTCAACGAAAGAGTCTGAAATGCAGTACTTGGATGCAATCTCAAAAACGACAGAATGATCTCTGTTCGTTTCCAAGGCAGACTATTCAATATCACAGTAATCCAAGTCTATGCCCCAACCAGCAACGCTGAAGAAGCTGAAGTTGAATAGTTCTATGAAGACCTACAAGACCTTTTAGAACTAACACCCAAAAAAGATGTCCTTTTCATTATAGGAGACTGGAATGCAAAAATAGGAAGTCAAGAAACACCTGGAGTAACAGGCAAATTTGGCCTTGGA
>NW_011495035.1:3673562-3674232 GCF_000754665.1 Bison bison bison | reverse complement strand
GAAATCAGATGGATTATATTCTTTGCAGCCAAAGATGGAGAAGCTCTATACAGTCAACAAAAACAAGACCAGGAGCTGACTGTGGCTCAGATCATGAACTCCTTATTGCCAAATTCAGACTTAAATTGAAGAAAATAGGGAAAACCATTAGACCATTCAGGTATGACCTAAATCAAATCCCTTATGATTATACAGTGGAAGTGAGAAATAGATCTAAGGGCCTAGATCTGATAGATAGAGTGCCTGATGAACTATGGAATGAGGTTCGTGACATTGTACAGGAGACAGGGATCAAGACCATCCCAGTGGAAAAGAAATGCAACAAAGCAAAATGGCTGTCTGGGGAGGCCTTGCAGATAGCTGTGAAAAGAAGAGAAGCGAGAAGCAAAGGAGAAAAGGAAAGACATAAGCATCTGAATGCAGAGTTCCAAAGAATAGCAAGGAGAGATAAGAAAGCCTTCCTCAGTGATCAATGCAAAGAAATAGAGGAAAACAACAGCATGGGAAAAACTAGAGATCTCTTCAAGAAAATTAGAGATACCAAGGGAACATTTCATGCAAAAATGGGCTCAATAAAGGACAGAAATGGTATGGACCTAACAGAAGCAGAAGATATTAAGAAGAGATGGCAAGAATACACAGAAGAACTGTACAAAAAAGATCATCATGA
>NW_011495035.1:3672445-3672594 GCF_000754665.1 Bison bison bison | reverse complement strand
TTATTGACTATGCCAAAGCCTTTGACTGTGTGGATCACAATAAACTGTGGAAAATTCTGAAAGAGATGGGAATACCAGACCACTTGACCTTCCTCTTGAGAAACCTATATGCAGGTCAGGAAGCAACAGTTAGAACTGGACATGGAACA
>NW_011495035.1:3664729-3672068 GCF_000754665.1 Bison bison bison | reverse complement strand
CAGCCCTGGGATTTCTTTGGAAGGAATGATGCTAAAGCTGAATCTCCAGTACTTTGGCCACCTCATGCGAAGAGTTGACTCATTGGAAAAGACTCTGATGCTGGGAGGGATTGGGGGCAGGAGGAGAAGGGGGTGACAGAGGATGAGATGGCTGGATGGTATCACTGACTCGATGGACGTGAGTCTGGGTGAACTCCAGGTGTTGGTGATGGACAGGGAGGCCTGGCGTGCTGTGATTCATGGGGTCGCAAAGAGTCGGACACGACTGAGCGACTGAACTGAGTCTGACTCCAAAGCACACAGTCTTAAACTTACTGTTTGCAAACTAGATAAGAGATGGCTAGTTTTCCAAAAGTCCATGCTCCTGGCTTTTAGTGGCATGGGGCCAGCTAGTATACTCTTAATCACTGCAGTGTACAGCTCAAAATAATATCCTTTTCAGTTTCCCAACTGAGAAATGAACATTGAACCACAGCGCCCCCTGGCTTACATAGCAATTCTGATCCCTCACCCTAGGGTCAAGTTGGCCCACAGACATTTAAGACAAACCTTTATTAGGCATCAACTGCGTGGCAAGCCCTGTTTCAGGCCCTGGGGATACAAGGGGACCAAGTATAGCTTGCACCCTCCAGGGATTCCTATCAAGTCAAGTGAGACACACCCAGAAGCTGTGTTGGTTTAAAGAGAACCAAGCTCTGATGGAGGGTGTGGACATGGAGACCAGTGGACGCTGTGGGGCAAGATATTTTCACAAGATCAGGAAACAACTTACCTCACCTCCCTTCAGGGCCCCCTACCCTGATGGCATCTTGAGCTCCCTTGCCTGGCCTAAGTGCCAAGATTTCCTTTGGTCCTTCCTTCCATTGAAATGTCTGTGTCTTCCTTCCTCATCCCAGTGTATGCTCCCAGATGGCTGCCTAGCTAATCTCAGAGCCTCATTCAAAGTCAAGGGTTAATGACTCCTGGATTTTAACAAGAGTTTTCAGTGCTGTAAATCAGGGATCACAAGCATGAACAGCAGAGGGTCAGGCAGATAATGTCAGTATACTAAGCAGGCCTGTATTTGCATGTTAAATATGCAGGAATATTCTTTATTCCCACAAAGAGATACTCTCACCTTTTTTTTTTTTTCTAAACCACATTGTTTTCTTGAGCTGCCTTTCCCTTTTCATTTTTAATAAAGATCAAATACAGATAAATATTTCTCTACCAGGAGAAAAATGACAGTGCAACATGGTGATAAATGCTAACAGTCACGTGGAAAACTAAGGGGACTGATGATTTAGGCAGTCTCAGAAACACGCTCTGAGAGTAAGATCTGATGCAGTTAATTTATTTGGAAGGTGATCCTTGGGAAACATTGGGAGAGAGTTGGAAACCAGGACAGGGAACGGAACGCAGCCTCTCAATAAAGGTACATTATGGAGTGAATTACCACTGTGGGTAGCTGGGATTCACACTCTGGGAGCAAGTGTAAAAGGTGCCTTTCAGCTATCCCATCTGAGGACTAGGGACCTGGGGTCTTTCTACCTCAGCTTTTATCATTGGTTGGTTAGGAGCTGTTGAGGGTAGTAGAGTTTTAATTCTCTCACCCTTCTGGCTGAGCAGGCTCCAGTAGGGCAGAGAAAGTCCTCAGGCAAAGGAACATGGGTTCTGGGGATTGGAAGTCAGGCCATTGGACTCCAAACTGGCAAGATCCGAGGATGCAACAACACTGACTGTGGTGAACTGAAGCTGAATTCTGCCAAGCAAGAATATGGGCCTCAGGTTGCCAAACCTTCTGATTTCTCAAGAAAAACTGGGCATTTAGATTTTTATGTGAAGTCTCTCAATTTGTAAATATTGACAACAAACCTAAAATTTTAAAAATATACTGTAGAAGCTAACCAAAGCATGCTTGTGGGCTGGATCTGGTTTATAAGCAGCCAAATTATGAAATGTGACCCATCCTAATGGCTGATCTTGGCTCCAGACCATTTTTGCTCAAGGCAAGTTCCAAAGATGAGTTCTGACAAGGGAAGGTATTAGGGAGTAGATTGAATTGGTATAATAAAGAGACCTCCCAATACAGTATTGGTAAACAGATAGAAGTGTGTTTCTATTTTACAGAAGTGTGTTTCTACTTTATGTAAAGTCTGGAGGTACGTGGATGGTCTGGGACAGCTTTGCTGCCTGAGGTTGTCCACGGACCCAGGTTCCTTCTATTTTGTTGCTCAGAGTATTGTCTCATACATGTGGTCAAAGCTCTCTCACTAGTTCCTTGTCTACCTTCCAGTTAGTAGGAAAGGGGAAAGAGAAGCTCAATCAGTTCCAGTAACTGGTAATTACTCAGTTCAGTTCCTAGGATATCCCATTGGTGAAAGCATAGTCATGTAGTCAGTCACATGGTCTGTGTTTAGCTGCAAGTGATGCTGGGGAATGTATTCTCTTGTTGACTGTGCTGCTGCTGCTGCTAAGTTGCTTCAGTCATGTCTGGCTCTGTGCTACCCCATAGACGGCAGCTCACCAGGCTCGGCCATCCCAGGGATTCTCCAGGTAAGAACACTGGAGTGGGTTGCCATTTCCTTCTCCAGTGCATGAAAATGAAAAGTGAAAGAAGTCACTCAGTCGTGTCCAACTCTTAGCGACCCCATGGACTGCAGCCTACCAGGCTCCTCCGTCCATGAGATTTTCCAGGCAAGAGTACTGTAGTGGGTTACCATTGCCTTCTCTGTTGTTGACTATATGTTCAGCTTAAACTTGGGTGTGTGTGCATGCGAATTATGTTATTATAGAATTAGGGAAGGCTTGATATTAGGGGACAGTGAGAAGGCTTTGCCACAGTGAAGCAAGGGTCTGGAAAAAAAGGATGGGATTTAAACCTGAGGCAGGACTGATTTAGAAAGATTTTTTTCTCATGAGAATGAAGAAAGTCTGGCTTTCTTCTCTTTGTCTTGCAGTGTTCTGTTATGAAACCTTGATAAGAGAAAGTTTTCAAAAACCTTAACAGAAGATTAGCCCAAACCCAAACCTAGAAAAAGTCAGTTATAATGGGAAAGAAGTAAACACAATAAGCACCCACTAAACACAAGTTATTTTCATATATATGGTCTCATATAATCTTCACAATCATCCTATGAAGTAGGTATTATCCTTCCCCCATTTTTCAGAAGAAAAACTGAGGACCAGAAAAACAGGTTGACATTCAAACCATGTAAGGTCAGGGCATGGGCACTAACCAATCAGAGTTTCCATACAGGCTTGTCTCATCAGAGAAGTGAAGGGCCTAGGCCAGGATTTGAAATCAAGTCCATGTGACTGCAAAGCTCACATTCTTTTCACTGCAATCTGATTTCCTTACACCAGCTGCTTCCCCAGAGACAGCGACACCGAATCTACTGGGTTGTTGAGAGGGTAAACAAACCGTGATGAATGAATCTCCTCTCCTAATATGAATGCCTTATTGTTGTTATTCTTCATGCCCTGACAGAGTATTTACAGCCTCTGCTGTCACTCTGCTTCTATCTCGTGGATTAAGGAAAGTCAGAACTCTCAGACCTAGCGGAAAGTTACAGCTGGGATTTGAGTCAAATGAAGAGCTGAAGACACAGCAAATGGTCCTTGGCCTTACTATTAACCTGGTCAAGGCCATGAACTCTCCTGTCATTAATTGGCTTGTTCTGTAATACACTGTTGCCCTAGAAATACTCGTATGGGTGTACCCCATATTTAAGCCCACTCTGTGAAAACTGAGACTTGTTGAAAAGATAAATGGTAGACAATTATTTAACCACAACAGACTTTGTTTTGCAGAATGGCATTTCTGTATAGCTCATTTCAAAATAACCCTGGAAATTTGATTCTGGCAGAAAGAGGGGATAGATACATAGATATTGGTTCCCTCCTGGTCCATTTGGGAATGTTCTGGAATAGATTAGATATTAATGTCTGTCATGATGGGTCAGAGAGAACATGTGAAATCTGAATTGGGTTGGGGATGGTTTGTGGTGGATATATTTGGGCCCCAGGGGGGCCGGCCAAGCCCCGTCTCGCGTATGAGAATCTAGGCACACACAGTCCCACCGGGAGAAAGAGGTGGGTTGAGGCAGCCATATCTATGCCAGGGGACCCCCACACCTCACCCCACCCCTTGCCACTAAATGGATCAAAGGTAAACTCCTGACCCAGGTGTCCATGAGCCAATCAGCCTCTGCCTTTCAGACATGTGAACTAAATGACCAACTCCAGCCAGGGAGCACTCTCCACTTGAACTGAGAAATGGTGAAAGGACTCTAACATCACCTGCACTCTCTTAAAAAGGCAGACAGAGAGCATGCCAATCTGTAAAGGGAAATGGGGAAACGAGCTGACCTTCACGCAGTGGCAGGGCCTGGCTACCTCAGTTTCCTACTGTTGGGTGTCCGTGGGATTGCCTGTTGCATCTTTAGAATAAGCATCGTTAAAATTTCCACTCAGTGGGGATTCAAAACTGGTCCCAGCTTATCCAATGTGATAAGGAGTGAGATCTTATACCACTCAGTGGGTCCAGCAGTCTCCATGGGCCCCTCTGTCCTGGGAGGCATTGTCCTGGTCATTAGAGGAGGGAAGGGTGTTATCCATGAGACACATCACTGCAAACTGGACAGCTGATGGGGTTTGGTGGGCCATGTCAGATAAGAGCCTTATGTAAACTCAGGGAACTCTCAACTCCTTGGTGCAATGCTGGAGGAGAGGCTATGATCTTTATTCTCCCCGCCACTATGCTGTCCTAAGTGTAAGCTGTCTTTGCTTTGTCCACAAAGACTCACTACTTGCTGAATGAGATTGCAGGTAGAGATGAAGAATGAAGTCCTCAGAATGCAGCAGAGAAATCTGATAAGTATGGAAGGATTGGGCGAACCCACTGTTAATGCTCACATGTTACCCTCCACGGCTAACTTGGGTGGATTTCTATTCCTTGCAACCAAATGCAGCATGCGACATACCCACACAGTAATCTGCCCCTTGCTTGTCCCTCTTTTCCCTCCTAAATTTCTACAGGAAGTAGAAAACCTATCTGGCTACCCAGGAGTAACATCATTATCCAGATTTACCACATTGCCCAATCAAAATTCATCATGCTTTGAAGTTTAGTAATTGTCCCTTGGAAATTCAAAGGTCTTTATGGAAACAACTAACTTGGATTCCAATATTTTGAGAGTTTCTTGTAAAGGGAGTTGGCTATCCCCTTGACCTCTTTACCTAATCCCTTCCATCCCTTCCTCCTTTTTAACCTCATCTGGTTGAACTGTGCCAGTTCTTTCTTCTTCAGTTAATAGTATCCATTGTGCAAGCTTTATTGGTACTCTCTATATGCCAGTCACTGTGCTAAATGATTTACAGATACCATGCTGTTTAATTGTCACAACCCCAGTAGGGTAGCTACTAATGATTGTCCCCATTTTATGGATAGGGACATTGAGAGGCTAAGTTACCCATCTGACTCCACTTGCGTTCTGCTTTCCTATTGCTCCAGCTTCCCTGGAATGATAGTAAAATTTCCTCCCATCATTTTCAGTGGCTGCAGGGGAGAAGGCCCAGGTGTCCTGCCTGGCAGCAAGGCCCCCGGAACTTGGCTTTTCTCTTTTCTTTTTCCCCGCCAGCACAGCTGCCAACCTGGAACATAGCCCTTTCCAAGAAAGCCCAGGAGAGAAGCCAAATGTTGACTCACCTGCCAGACATGGGGATGCTGCAGCCAAGATGCCTCAGGGCCCGTGCAGGAGGACTGGCAGGCAGGCCTGTTGTGAGGCTCAGAGACATGGCTCTGTAGGGCGGCTTCAAAGGGCCAGGCTTTCTTCCCCGAGTGCTCTAGGTTCCAGAGGCTAAAGAGCTCCAGATGGGCTTGTCTTCTGCCCCTCCCATTCCATCCTTCAGCCCTGGAAGGAGACTGTCTGAAGGAGACCGTCTCTACCATGTTTCCACTTGGGTGGCAGGCAGGATTCTAAGGAAGCCTCCAAGATTTTCTGCCCCTGCCCCCATCCCAGTGTGCACTCATCTGAAGATTCTCCTAGACTGAGAATACAAGGGATTTTACTCTCGTGATTAGATTAGTTTACAAGATACCTTTGACCTTAAGAAAGGGAGATTATCCACCTGGACCTGATCTCATCACAAGAGCACTTTAAAGGCAGTTTTCTCTGGCTCAGTTCAGTTCAGTTCAATCGCTCAGTCATGTCAGACTCTTTGCGACCCCATGAATTGCAGCACGCCAGGCCTCCCTGTCTATCACCAACTCCCTGAGTTCACCCAAACTCACATCCATCATCTTGGTGATGCCATCCAGGCATCTCATCCTCTGTCATCCCCTTCTCCTCCTGTCCCCAATCCCTCCCAGCATCAGGGTCTTTTCCAATGAGTCAACTCTTAGCATGAGCTGGCCAAAGTATTGGAGTTTCAGCTTTAGCATCAGTCCTTCCAATGAACACCCAGGACTGATCTCCTTTAGAATGGACTGGTTGGATCTTCTTGCAGTCCAAGGGACTGTCAAGAGTCTTCTCCAACACCACAGTTCAAAAGCATCAATTCTTCAGTGCTCAGCGTTCTTCACAGTCCAACTCTCACATCCATACATGACTACTGGAAAAACCATAGCCTTGACTAGACGGACCTTTGTTGACAAAGTAATATCTCTGCTTTTGAATATACTATCTAAGTTGGTCATAACTTTCCTTCCAAGGAGTAAGAGTCTTAATTTCATGGCTGCAATCACCATCTGCAGTTATTTTGGAGCCCAAAATAAAGTCTTACACTGTTTCCCCATCTATTTCCCATGAAGTGATGGGACCAGATGCCATGATCTTAGTTTTCTGAATGTTGAGCTTTAAATCAGCTTTTTTACTCTCCTTTTTCACTTTCATCAAGAGGCTTTTTAGTTCTTCACTTTCTGCCATAAGGGTGGTGTCTTCTACATAGCTGAGGTTACTGATTTTTCTCCCGGCAATCTTGCTTCCAGCTTGTGCTTCTTCCAGCCCAGCATTTCTCATGAGGTACTCTGCATACAAGTTAAATAAACAGGGTGACAATATACAGCCTTGACGTACTCCTTTTCCTATTTGGAACCAGTCTGTTGTTCCATGTCCAGTTCTAACTGTTGCTTCCTGACCTGCATATAGGTTTCTCAAGAGGAAGGTCAGGTGGTCTGGTATTCCCATCTCTTTCAAAATTTTCCAGTTTATTGTGATCCACACAGTCAAAGGCTTTGGCGTAGTCATAAAGCAGAAATAGATGTTTTTCTAGAACTCTCTTGCTTTTTCGATGATCCAGCAGATGTTGGCAATTTGATCTCTGGTTCCTCTGCCTTTTCTCAAACCAGCTTGAACAT
>NW_011495035.1:3651797-3664629 GCF_000754665.1 Bison bison bison | reverse complement strand
GCTCTAGATGAGGAATCACACCATCGTGATTATCTTGGTCGTGAAGATCTTTTTTGTAAAGTGCTTCTGTGTATTCTTGCCACCTCTTCTTAATATCTTCTGCTTCTGTTAGGTCCATACCATTTCTGTCCTTTATCGAGCCCATTTTTGCATGAAATGTTCCCGTGGTATCTCTAATTTTCTTGAAGAGATCTCTAGTTTTTCCCATGCTGTTGTTTTCCTCTATTTCTTTGCATTGATCACTGAGGAAGGCTTTCTTATCTCTCCTTGCTATTCTTTGGAACTCTGCATTCAGATGCTTATATCTTTCCTTTGCTCCTTTGCTTCTTGCTTCTCTTCTTTTCACAGCTATCTGCAAGGCCTCCCCAGACAGCCATTTTTCCTTTTTGCATTTCTTTTCCATAGGGATGGTCTTGATCCCTGTCTCCTGTACAATGTCACGAACCTCATTCCATAGTTCATCAGGCACTCTATCAGATCTAGGCCCTTAAATCTATTTCTCACTTCCACTGTATAATCATAAGGGATTTGATTTAGGTCATACCTGAATGGTCTAATGGTTTTCCCTATTTTCTTCAATTTAAGTCTGAATTTGGCAATAAGGAGTTCATGATCTGAGCCACAGTCAACTCCCAGTCTTGTTTTTGCTGACTGTATAGAGCTTCTCCATCTTTGGCTGCAAAGAATATAATCAATCTGATTTCGGTGTTGACCATCTGGTGATGTCCATGTGTATAGTCTTCTCTTGTGTTGTTGAAAGAGGGTGTTTGCTATGACCAGTGCGTTCTCTTGGCAAAACTCTATTAGCCTTTGCCCTGCTTCATTCCGTATTCCAAGGCCAAATTTACCTGTTACTCCAGGTGTTTCTTGACTTCCTACTTTTGCATTCCAGTCTCCTATAATGAAAAGGACATCTTTTTTGGGTGTTAGTTCTAAAAGGTCTTGTAAGTCTTCATAGAACTATTCAACTTCAGCTTCTTCAGCGTTGCTGGTTGGGACATAGACTTGGATTACTGTGATATTGAATAGTCTGCCTTGGAAACGAACAGAGATCATTCTGTCGTTTTTGAGATTGCATCCAAGTACTGCATTTCAGACTCTTTCGTTGACCATGATGACTACTCCATTTCTTCTAAGGGATTCCTGCCCACAGTAGTAGATATAATGGTCATCTGAGTTAAATTCACCCATTCCAGTCCATTTTAGTTCGCTGATTCCTAGAATGTCAACATTCATTCTTGCCATCTCCTGTTTGACCACTTCCAATTTGCCTTGATTCATGGACCTAATATTCCAGGTTCCTATGCAATATTGCTCTTTATAGCATCGGACCTTGCTTCTATCACCAGTCACATCCACAACTGGGTATTGTTTTTGCTTTAGCTCCATCCTTTCATTCTTTCTGGAGTTATTTCTCCACTGATCTCCAGTACCATATTGGGCACCTACCAACCTGGGGAGTTCCTCTTTCAGTATCCTCTCATTTTGTCTTTTCATACTGTTCATGGGGTTCTCAAGGCAAGAGTACTGAAGCTGTTTGCCATTCCTTTCTCTGGCTGGTGGCAGGCAAATGAGAGGTGCAAAGCCGGTGGATTTGACTCAGCCTTTGTGACTTGAAGATGAAGGAAGGTGCATGGCAAGGAAAGTGAGCAGCTTTTAGAAGCTAAGAATGGCTCTCAGCTGGCAGCCACAAGGAAACAGGGGCCTCTGGCTTATAAGGACATGGAGTTGAAACCTCCCAGCAAGGAAAATGACCTTGGAATTCAATTCTTCCTTAGAGTCTCAGATAAGAATCCAGCTCAGTTAACACCTGGACCTCAGCTTCCTGGTACCCTGAACAGACAAACCTCCGAATCTGCCTGGCCTGTGACCTACAGAACTGGGCTCATGGGTTTGCTTCAGGTTGCTCAGTTTGTGGAAAGTTGTTATGTGGCAACAGAAAACCAAGTACACCTTGCATACCTAATAAGCACCTCAGCCCTAAAGTGTTCAGCTATTCTCCATAGTCTGCCTCATCTGATTCATGACTACTCACTTCTTCTCATCTCAGTCCCAAAATCTTAAAGTCAGCCTTGACTCCTGTTTTTCTTGTAGTCCTTATATGGATACATCAGTAAATTCTTTCACTCTCCTTTCTCAGTGTATCCAGATTTTGACTACGTTTCACTACCCACATTGCTCTATCCCTTCATAAACTCCTTGACAGCAGTATAGTTTATCATAGAGGACCTGGGGGTCCTTGTACCTCCCAGGAAAGAGAGGGAGGGTGTTCCTGGGCTCTGATTGGCTGTTCTTTTCTTTGGCTTCTGTATGGACCTGCCTGGTTGACTGATAAATTCAGACACACGACAAAGCAGAGGAATGCAGAAGAGGGGCATCCACGCGGGAACCTAACAGGAAATGGAGGGCATTCAAACTCCAGCCACCCTTGCCCTTAGGATCTCTTAGAGCAGGCTGCCCTGCATGTTTCCAGGTGGAACACAGTATTTTCAGAGAAGAGTTCCCAAGCCTGCTACAGGACAGAATACGCTCAGAAGTCATGTTGTGGAATACTTTCTGGGGACGGAGATTTTATTTATCGGTCAAAGTTTTGAGCCAACAGTGAAAAATTACTGTTGATGATGGCTAGGGGATTCCTGGGAGGCCCAGAAGAACTCACTGGCAACCAGTCTCCTGATTGAGATTTACAGCTTTAAAGTAAGCCAGAGTGTGAGTCCAGCTCATCCTTCCTAACTGGGTTTCCTGGGGCCACAGTTTCCTCAGTGAGGATTAAATGTGATCAGTTTTCTTTCTGGTCATTTAGCACAGTACCTGGCATCTAGTAAGTTCTCATTACAAGGTGGCTATTATTCTGTGTTGCCTGTGATTTACTTCTAAAGCTAAAGCATAGGTAATATGCTGCATGTGACCATGTGCATGTGTTTGTGTGTGCATGCACATGCACGCTTTCATCTGCACTGTAGGGGCAGTTATCTAACATTGGAAGGATCACAGCCCCACATTCCAGAGGAAGTTTCCCTAAGTGCTTCAATTATCTGGCTTAGCTCAGCACCTACGGGTGTGTTAATTAGCATAATGGATTTCTAAAATGGTTTTTCATTGATGAAAATAATAGTGTTCAAAAAAGGTAGATAGTTAGAAACATTTCATGGTGAGCCTGTCTTGTATGAGCTTTGCAAATGAATTGAGCAAGGCTAGTTGCTCAGTCTCTTGGAAAGGCCCTGAGCTCTGAAGTTCAAGCAGTCCTGAGTCTGAATATTATACTGTTGATTTGTTCACCTGTCTGACTGGGTTAGCTAAGTATTGCACTGACAGGATTGTCACATACATTTCAAATGAACTTTTTATGAAAGAGGCTATCCAAGTGTCTAAAACACAGCTCACAGAGGGGTCCCTTGGCTCATAGGATGGGTTGTGTGGTTGTGGACGTGCCTGCTTGCTACTAACTGTTCATTGGAGGTGGAATTCAGACTAAGATAGGTTCGCTCTGTATCATACTATCTGGTTAGGAAATTGGGAAGGAAGCTTTCATGGATTTCTTATTTTGGGGGGGATGGGAAAGCTATCATCAAACACCTCGTAATTTTAATAATCAAATAGCTTAGAATAGTTTGCAACAATTGCTTTCAAATAAGTAACAGAATTACAGTGGAATCAAGGAATAACGGGTTTCCTCTAACTTAGGAAAGACGTGTCATGACAAGTCAGAAAATTGTGAAAATAAAGCTCTATATAGCATGTCCTGGAATAGAGTTCTAATGCTATTTTTGTTTGTTTGTTTTAGCTGCTAAGTTGTATCTGACTCTTTGCAACCCCATGGATTGTAGCCCACCAGGCTCCTCTGTCTATAGGATTTCCCAGGCAAGGATACTGGAGTGGGTTGCCATTTCCTTCTCCAGGGGATCTTCCTGACCCAGGGTTTCTAACCCACATCTCCTTCACTGGCAGGCAGATCCTTAACCAATGAGCCACCAGGGCAGGGCAAAATTAGAAGGAGTGTGTGTGTGTGTGTGCACGTGTGCGTGGATGAAGAGAGGAACAGGTAGAAGATAGGAGATGAGTAAGGTGAATGGAGAATTCTGCTACCATTTTTCTCCCAGGAAACAAGTGATATGGCCAAATGGGATGAGCTAGAGTTTGGCCCTCAGGTCAGGATTTGAATATGGCCTCTGTAAGTGATTTTAGGCAAGTTTCTTAACCTCTCTGAATCTGCTTCATCACCTACAAAATGGATATAGGAATGCTTTCCTCTGAGTTGTAATTAAAGCAAAAGGACCTGAAACCACTTTGCAAAATATCGGGTACAGAGGTGACTCTTTATTGAATGGCATCAGGGGCTGTGCCAACAGTATCCAGGTTACAATCACAAACAGGTTTCCCAGAGTTTACAAACTAACAATGATAATGAACTTTACCAAGTTGTTTCAGGAGAACTCCCCAGTATGACTGTTAAAAATGCAGGTGATAGGACTTCCCTGGCTGTCCAGTGAAGACTCCACGCTTCCACTGAAGGGGGCAAGGGTTTGATCCCTGGTTGGGGAATTAAGATACCACATGCTACAAGGCCAAAAAGTAAATAAATACTACCAAGATATAAAAAAAACATTCAGGTGATGATGAGTTCCATCCAGGCCTCCTGAATCAGATGATCAGTGGGTAGGCTGGGAACCCATTTTTGAGAAGTCCCCCAGGTAATTCTAATGAACCACTGACTTACACACTCTAATTCCTACATTAACTTCAGGTTTAGCAAAGCTTCCACCTCCCTTCAAAGGCTCCCTGGCCGTGAGTCTGACCCGACTGTGCCCACATTTGTGGGAGGCATCACCCGCTTCACAGTCTGAACCACTCCATGGTAATAGAGGCAAGAGAGTTACTCCTTGTTTTGCTTGTTTTGTGGGCAGTGCTCATATATCATCATCAGAAACTTCAAAGACTTGGCTGAGCATGGAATTGACACGTTATAACTTGAGTTATGCAGGCTTCAGTGTCTAAACTCTGTCAACCTGGAGAAGGCCCTGCTTTTCAGATCAGTATCTAAAAATAGCGAAAATCTAGTCAGATGTTGCTACTGTCTGCATGTGACTTTGGGATCATTTTTCCTACTCTCTCACCTCCTTAAAATCATGTGCTATGCTTTTATTTGCCTAAAGAATAATTCATATATCCACCATAGAAAATGGAGGAAATATAGCATTGACACAGAAACCAGAGTAAAAAGATACTGGGGATCCAGGTTGTCCCCTCCCCAGATAACCCACCATGAATATCTTTGGTATGTTTCCTTCTCGCTTTTTTTCGGTGTACATGAATACAGGTTTTTGTTTTTTTCCTTGCCACAAAAATCAAAATACTGTGTGTGCTGCTTTTGACTGGCTCTTTTCATTTCAGAACATGTTTTAAGGTAAAACATTAATGGTTTTTTTTATACCATGAAATAATCTACAACAGTGGTTTCACACTGGTTCTACCTTTCATGCTGGTCCCAACAAAACCCCCAAGGGTCTTACAAAGTACCTAATGATTACCTGAGGTGGAGGATGGTGGGCTGGTGGGGGAAGCCCCAACACCTTGTTTTAGTCACAGAAGTGCCACTTGGTAACTGGAGGAGCCATGTAGGGATTCCATCACAAAAAGATTTGGAAGCAAAAAGAAAAAAAAGCAAAACCAAAAAACTATTGCTTTAAGTCATTATAAAATTTTTTAAACCCTAGTTTCTTTCATTCTTTTTAAAAAAATTTAAATGGAAATGACCTTTTAAAAATTATAAGACAAATATTTGGGTTTTTAAAAACCCAAGTTTTTATTATGTATTAAAAAAATAGACAAATGCTATATATTCTTTGTAAAAAATTAAATACAGATTTGGCCAAAAAAAAAAAAATCCTCATTCACTGCCACCCCCAGCCACCCAAAGAGTCTGGCACTGCCCCATTGCCCAATTCAAGAGGGCTCTGTTCACAAAGGATACCTAGTTAAGAGGCACATCTTATTCCAGACTCTTCAGTGAATATGTGCCTTGGGTTAAGGAGCATCATATGCTTGGGTCTCAGGACCAAGCCTTAGACTAGCATTTGAGTGTTCTTGCTATTTTTCAGTTGCCCAGTCATGTCCGACTCTTTGCAAGCCCATGGACTGCAGCATGCCAGACCTCCCTGTCCCTCACCATCTCCCGGAGTTTGCCCAAGTTCGTGTTCATTGCATCAGTGATGCCATCCAGCCATCTCATCCTCTGACACCCTCTTCTCCTTCTGCCCTCAATCTTTCCCAGCATGAAGGACTTTTCCAATGAGTCATCTGTTTGCATCAGATGACCAAAATACTGGAGCTTAAGCATCAGTCCTTTCAGTGATTATTCAGGGTTGATCTCCCTTAAGATTGACTGGTTTGATCTCCTTGCTTCCAAGGGACTTTCAGAATTCTTCTCCAGCACCACAGTTTGAAGGCATGAATTCTTTGGTGTTCTGCCTTCTTTATAGTCCAGGATTTGAGTACAAGTGATTTATTTGGGAGATAAGGTATAACTGGGTTTCCCTGGTGGCTCAGATGATAAAGAATCCACCTGCAATACAGAAGACTCGGGTTCAATCCCTGGGTCAGGAAGATCACCTGGAGAAGGAAATGGCAACCCACTCCACTATTCTTTACTGGGAAATCCCATGGATAGAGGAGCATGGCAGGCTATAGTCCATAGGGTCGCAAAGAGTGATGTCACCATGTAATGGGAGGGATGACAAGAAGCACTGATAGAGGGATGGGAACGTGACTTAGGAAGGGAGGGTAACTGACAATGAGCAGGTCAGCCCTGGGACTTCTGGGGCTGTGGCCAGTTTGGGAGCTCTGTACAGTGCTTTAGAAAGCCCCTCCGACTGACCCCACTTGAAGAGTGTTTATCCACCAACCCAGGTCTCTCACTGAGGAATACCGAGGGCATCACCTCTCTGACTCCAGGCCTGACTACCTCCAGGAGTTCAGGAAAAGCCTGGGGCAGAGTGACACAGGAGCAGGAAGGCCTAGGAGCAGGGGCAGAGCACCAGCGCATCAGCTGTGGAAATCCTATACATACATGTTCTAAAAGTGAAAATAGGACCACTCCATTCTTGCTTTACTGGCACCATTTATGTAACTTGTCTAAAGGAAAACCATTTAAAAGGCTACACATCTAATACTGCAGTCACTTCAAGGAATCAGGGTTGGCACTGCCCTTCAATTAAAGATATCACAAGGCTTGTCATGTTAATGACCAGCATTAGAACCAGATAAAATATAATCAATCAATCAGTCAGTCAAAATACCTCAGTTGAGTTCTTTGCTAGATTCAGCTCAAAACTGCACTGAACCATTAGAAGGAAGTAACAAGGCAATTTCAATTCTTCCGGCACCGAGGTCAGGCCAGCTCCAGCAAGCGCACGTGCTAATTCCCGGTACTGACAGCTGCTGAACGAGCTCTTGTGGGCCCTCCTGATGCCCTGATGCATCAGGAATGCCAGGGTGTGCATCAGGAGGTGTGGACAGCATCTGCCTTCTGCCTCCGCACTCAGCGGCTTCTTGACTGCTCTTTCTAAACAAGGGAGCAAGGAATAAATTCCTTCTGTCACTGTGTCTCCATGATTATTTGACACGTGGTTGTCTTTTGGAGTTCCTGGCACCACCAGTGGTGGGTTTGGCTATGACATTTCTGTCTGTGGAGGAAACGGGTGGAATTATTCTTCCAGTGGGCCTCACGCTGTTTCCTAAAACAATTCTCGAGGTGCAACCCCACCCTTGTGCCCTGATGTATCATATGGGGCACTGTTAAAATTTTGAACATTGGTTGGCTTTTTGATGATAAAGAATCATCACTGGTTTTTTTGTTTTTTTAAGTTGTGATAATGGTAATGTGTTTTAAGAGAGTGTTTCAAATCTTTGGAAGCACACAGTGATATTTATAAATGAAATTATATGATCTCTGAGATTTGCTTCAAAGTACATGGGTAGTGATGGATGAAACCAGATTGGCCATGAGTTGAGGTGTATGTATGGGTGTATGGTGTATGTATGGGTGTTTGAAGTCCTATTCCTTCCACTTTTGTATGTTTGAAATTGTCCACAATGAAAAAAAATTTTTATTAAAAAAAAAAGGGGGGGATAGCAGCTGAGAACTGAATCTACTTTTCTTTATTTTCAAAGGTCATGATAAGGCTCCAAAGAATGGATGTGGCTGCAAGATAAACTGAATTGTAGGAGAGTTAGATGCCAGCAAATTCTAACCTGTAGAGACTGATGCTGGAGGTAGGGCGGAGTGTGTGGAGAGAGTGGGTGGGAACTGCAAGATTGTTGGGGGATGGCTCATAGGGTTTCAAATAGACCTGTCCACTTATGACTGAGCATGGTGGAATTTTGAGATATTGACCACACCCAAACCCCAACCTCTCCAGTTTGGGGGAAGCCAGATAATTTGCCTATATTGCCTAGGAAAAGAAGGGATATGACTGTAATTTCCAAAGCTACTGTCCAAGCATTGAAAAAAAGACTTGATTAGTGACAGTCATTGTTTTCCTCCCACCCAACCCCAAATAAGGAAGTAAACTTCAGTTAAGCATTTATGATGTGCCAGGCACTGTTCCTAAGTATTCTACAGATACTTTATTTTTTAAAATCCTGTATCAACCCTATGAGACCATTGATTTTACAGAAAGGGAAACTGAGACACAAGGCAGTTAAGTAACTTGCCCAAGGTCACCAAGCTAATCTGACTCCAGAGCCTGGATACCTAGCCATTCCCTAGATAGTGAGGGGAGAGCTAGGGTAGGGTTCCCATGCCCGGCTTAGCATGGGATCAGTTGACTGATGATGGTCAATTGAGTTTAGGTAGAAAGGTCTGAGAAAGTCTCAGGGTGACATGCGAGAACTGATATGGAAGCCTCAAGGAGGCTAGACTCACCCCTGCCTCCTGCACCTGATTCTCCTAAGGGCCCCAGAGCTTGGACTCAGCCTGGGAGAGTCAGAGAATTTTCTAAATGAGAGTGATGTTGTTTCTGCCACTTCCAGGATCAGAGACCTGACAAAGAAATTAACTTTGGTTGTCAAAAAAAAGGAGAAATATTCCTCCATGGTTGCGCTTGCAGCCTATAATTCCACGTGTATTACAATGTGACCTGGTTTTTGCTGTTGTGATTAAATAAGACATTTTGAATGAATCAGGGTCTCAGTTGAAATATTAGATTTTTAAGTCACTGTACCTTGGGTTTGAGCCCTAACCTTGTCATTTAGTTGTTATATGGCCTCAGTGTCAGCCTTAATTTCTTATTAGCAAAACAGGCAAAAGAATACTAACTATACCACTTGTACTAACCACACCCACTGTGTGGGATGTGTAACGATGAGACGAATGAAACATACAAAGTGCCCCAGGTAGTGCCTGGCACAGGGTCACTCCTCAGTCCATTGTAACCTATTTTTTCAAGTGTCTCCATTCATTGGCAGGATAAATAAGAAATGACTATTGTTTCTAATCATTGTCCCCAGTTGAGCCATATTACATTTTCCATCAGGAAACACATCCTTAGAGGTTCAGCTGGATTCTAGAATGTACCAGTTCTTTTACTAAAACCATCACTTTTGCTTGTTTACTCCCTATCCTGTTCATTTTAAAACCTCAACCCCATTTTGGATTGAAAGCCCATTTCCAGGCCTGAACTCTGATTCTAAGGGTCTGGAGGGAGAGGAAAGGAGGATGTTCCCTCACACCCTTTGCTCTCCCCACCCCTCCTTGTACTGGCTCTAATAAAGGCGGCAAGAAGGAAAGGAAGCATCCCATGCCCTTTACTGATAAGCCAACAGACTTTTCTGCCATTGGCCAGTGCAGTTATTACCCTAGGGTTCTGTAGGCTGCTTGCCCTTGGTCTTGCAACGGGTTTGTCTCCTAGTACCTCCTTGGGTGCTGTGGCTCCATTCCTGGATCTGGCCACACCTTCCAGGTTATCCTGCCATCATCCTTTGCGTGGAGACCTCTTGGTCCCCACAGTGTAGTGTCCATGCTCTATCTGCCCTCTATGGCCAACTTTAGGGTTCCTGGGCATATATGAGATTCAACTCCTGTACCACTCAAGAACTAGGGACTTAGAGTGGGATACTCTGTCCCCTGTCTTCCTCGTGGGACCCCCCAGGCCATCGTACCCCAATTCTACCATCTGATTTCTTCTGGTCACACAAAGATATGTCAGCAGGGCTTCCAATTAGCAAATAGAATTCCAGTGTCTTCTGCCTGCAGGTTCCCCCAGTCACAAGGGGGTTATCTCTCTGGACCTCCCTTTCCTGGCTTTGGAGGTAGAATACATGTCCTCAACAAGAGGACAAAAGAAAAGGAAAGGGCCTCTTTTCAAAAATGCTGTAGAGCCCCCAAAGATGACTTCCTCTCTTCACAGTGGTGATGGTGGTAAAGTCATGGAACAGACACAATGGTTTTGAGCATGGTGTCCAAATTTAACTCACTTTTTACTTCTTTTCCCCACTTCTAGAACTCATTTCTGTGTATTCTGTTTTGAGCCTTCGTTCTTCCTAATAACATCTGTGGGAAAACCCTTTCTTTTAAAGTTTAAGCTCACTCAATTCTGGATTCTTTTATTCTCTATCCTCCCCTGTATTGACCAAAGACTGAAGGGTTTGAATACTATCATGGTATTGATTAGGCACAAATAGGAGTCAATTTTTCTTCTGTGCCATCATCCCCTGAAGTGTATAATTCTTCTGGATGTTTCCTTATGAATCACATGGATCACCAGTGATTTCTATTGGTTCCATGAACCAATGGTCATGTCTGTCTTATTTGACTTCATTTGACTCCTCTTTCCTTTAACAACTTTGTTCTTCTGGCTTCTGTGATCCCAAAGACTCTGGGTTTTCCTCCTATCTCACTAGCTGTTCCTTCTGTGCCTCTGTGGCTAAATTCCACCTTCCTCTCATCTTCAAATGTTGAATGCCCCGAGGCTCAATCCAGAGCCCCCTTTTCTTACCTATATAAGCATTCTCTTTAGATTCAAGGCTTCAGATACCATTCTTTCCCCAGGACTTCAAAAGCCTCCTGGAGTGACCTCGCCTTAGAATGCTACACTCTTGTAGTTAACTATCCATGTGGCCTTTCCACTTGGATATCTTATCAATGCATCAAACATGGCATGATTATGAGAACTCTTATTCTGTTTTCTCCAAACTTGCTCCTATACCCTAGTCTTCTTCATCTCAGAGGATGGCGTACAATCAACTGAGTTCCCTAAGCCAAAGATTGAGCAGTTATCCTCCACAGCCTGAATGCACTCCATCTAGCAACATCTTTTGTCTACCTCTCCAAAACACAGGGTCGATCAGTTCACTGAATTTCCACTGCTCCTACCTTGGCCCAGTTTGCTATCCTCCCCTGCTGGCCTTCCCATGGTAGCCACGTAACTGACAGTTCCTTGCTTCTTCTGTTATTCCCCACACCCTACTATTCATTCATCACACAACAGAGTAAGCTTTAAAATATAAATAAATCATCAGATCATGTCATACCTCTTTTTATGGTTCTGATCACACTTTGAATGAAATACCAACTACTCACCCTAGCTTTCCAACCCTACCCGATCCAGCCCTTGCTGGAAGAATGAGCTCTAGCTTTATTCTCTGCCATCCCCTTTGCTGCTCTAAACTGCAGTCACTTTGACTGCTTTAATCTTTTATTGCTGCAAATCCAACCATCCTGAAACTTAGTGGCTTGAAACAGCAACCAGAAGTTATTTTCACAATTCTGTGGGTTAGCTGGGCTCTGCTGGGAGGCTCATCTCTGTTCCTCTGTGGTAAAGTTAGGCTTACTCATGTGGCTGCATTTTGGCTGGGACTTCTACTGGGGCTGGAACTCCTCTCTCACATGACTGGCTCCTCAGTTGGGAGCCATCCAAGAATCTATTTTTCTCCATGTGGTTTCTCCAACAGTGTAGCTAGATCCATATACATGTTGGCTCAAGGCTTCAAGAGAGTGAAATAGGAAATTGCCAGAATCTTGGGCCAAGAACCAAAACACAGACGCTTCGTTTGTGTTCTGCTGGTCAAAGCAAATCACAAGATGCACCCAGATTCAAACGAACAAATATAGACAAAGAATTTGTGGTCATTTTAAATTCACAGCCCTGACCCTGTTTCTGTTACTTGTACATGACCAGTTCATTCATCCCTGGGGGATCTCTGTGCCTACCCTTCCCTCCAGGTGAAGTGTCCTTCTCCCCAATCTTGGGAAAGCTGACACATTCTAGTCATTAAAATCTCAAATCATGTGCCATCTCTTAAAATGTGACAATTCAGTGAAAGAGGCCTCCAGTCACTATCACATTACCCTTTGAACATTCTCTGCAGAGAATTATCACTCTTTGAGTTTGTCAGTTTGTTTAATAACTTACTTTCACTTGTCTCATTGCACATCAGTGAAAGCCCTGTGAGGGCAGAAACCTAGCTGGTTGGTTCACACTGTATCTTTAGCTCTTAGAACATAGAGGAGGCAAAATCCTGTAATTCAGTAATGCTGAAGAAGCTGAAATTGAATGATTGCCAGGAGAAGTATCAATAACCTCAGATATGCAGATGATACCATCCTTATGGCAGAAAGTGAAGAGGAACTAAAAAGCCTCTTGATAAAAGTGAAAGAGGAGAATGAAAAAGTTGGCTTAGAGCTCAACATTCAGAAAACGAAGATCATGGCATCTTGTCCCATCACTTCATTGGAAATAGATGAGGAGCAGTGGAAACAGTGGCAGACTTTATTTTTGGGGGCTCCAAAATCACTGCAGATGGTGACTGCAGCCATGAAATTAAAAGACGCTTA
>NW_011495035.1:3643548-3651499 GCF_000754665.1 Bison bison bison | reverse complement strand
CATTGGAAAAGACTCTGATGCTGTGAGGGATTGGGGGCAAGAGGAGAAGGGGACGACAGAGGATGAGATGGCTGGATGGCATCACTGACTTGATGGGCATGAGTCTGAGTGAACTCCGGGATTTGGTGATGGACAGGGAGGCCTGGCGTGCTGCAATTCATGGGGTCGCAAAGAGTCGGACATGACTGAGCAGAACTGAACTGATGAAGACCTACAAGACCTTCTAGAAATAACACCCCAAAAAGATGTCCTTTTCATTATAGGAGACTGGAATGCAAAAGTAGGAAGTCAAGAGATAACTGGAATAATAGGCAAATTTGGCTTTGGAGTACAAAACGAAGCAGGTCAAAGGCTAACAGTTTTGCCAAGAGAACGTGCTGGTCATAGCAAACACCCTCTTCCAACAACACAAGAGAAGACTCTACACATGGACATCACCAAATGCTCGATACCAAAATCAGATTGATTATATTCTTTGCAGCCAAAGATGGAGAAGCTCTATACAGTCAGCAAAAACAAGACTGGGAGCTGACTGTGGCTCAGGTCATGTACTCCTTATTGCCAAATTCAGACTTAAATTGAAGAAAGTAGGGAAAACCACTAGACCATTCAGGTATGGCCTAAATCAAATCCCTTATGATTATACAGTAGAAGTGACAAACAGATTCAAGGGATTAGATCTGATAGACAGGGTGCCTGAAGAACTATGGACTGAGGTTCATGACATTGTACAAGAGGCAGGGATCAAGGCCATCTCCAAGAAAAAGAAATGCAAAAAGGCAAAATGGTTGTCTGAGGAGACCTTACAAAGAGCTGAGAAAAGAAAAACCACAAAAGGCAAAGGAGAAAAGGAAAGATATACCTATTTGAATGCAGAGTTCCAAAGAATAACAAGGAGAGATAAGAAAGCCTTCCTCAGTGATCAATGCAAAGAAATACAGGAAAACATAGGATGGGAAAGACTACAGATCTCTTCAAGAAAATTAGAGATACCAAGGGAACATTTCATGCAAAGATGTGCACAATAAGGGACAGAAATAGTGTAGCCCTAACAGAAGCAGAAGATATTAAGAAGAGGTGGCAAGAATACACAGAAGCAGCGTCAGTCGTGTCTGACTCTGTGCGACCCCATAGACCGCAGCCCACCAGGCTCTGCTGTCCCGGGGATTCTCCAGGCAAGAACACTGGAGTGGGTTGCCATTTCCTTCTCCAATGCATGAAAGTGAAAAGTGAAAGTTAAGTCGCTCAGTCGTGTCCGACTCTTAGCGACCTGCAGCCTACCAGGCTCCTCCGTCCATGGGATTTTCCAGGTGAGAGTACTGGAGTGGGGTGCCATTGCCTTCTCCAAAGAATACACAGAAGAACTGTACAAAAAAGATCATGACCCAGATAATCATGATGGTGTGATCACTCACTAGAGCCAGACATCCTGGAATGTGAAGTCAAGTGGGCCTTAGGAAGCATCACTATGAACAAAGCTAGTGGAGCTGATGGAATTCCAGTTGAGCTATTTCAAATCCTAAAAGATGATGCTTTGAAAGTGCTACACTCAATATGCCAGCAAATTAGGAAATCTCAACAGTGGCCACAGGACTGGAAAAGGTCAGTTTTCATTCCAATCCCAAAGAAAGGCAATGCCAAAGAATGCTGAAACTACCACACAATTGCACTCATCTTACACGCTAGCAAAATAATGCTCAAAATTCTCCAAGCCAGGCTTCAACAATACGTGAACTGTGAACTTCCAGATGTTCAAGCTGGATTTAGAAAAGCCAGAGGAATGAGAGATCAAATTGCCAACATCCGTTGGATCATCGAAAAAGCAGAGTTCCAGAAAAACATCTACTTTTGCTTTATTGACTATGCCGAAGCCTTTGACTGTGTGGATCACAACAAACTATGGAAGCTTCTTAAGGAGATGGAAATACCAGACCACCTGACCTGCCTCCTGAGAAATCTGTATGCAGGTCAAGAAGGAACAGTGAGAACCAGACATGGAACAATGGACTGGTTCCAAATTGGGAAAGGCTGTATATTGTCACCCTGCTTATTTGACTTATGCAAATAAGTCATCCAAAATGCCAGGTTGGATGAAGCACAAGCTAGAATCAAGATTGCCAGAAGAAATATCAATAACCTCAGATATACAGATGATACCATCCTTATGGCAGAAAGTGAAGAAGAACTAGAGTCTCTTGATGAAAGTGAAAGAGGAGAGTGAAAAAGTTCGCTTAACTTTTTAACTCAACATTCAAAAAGCTAAGATCATGGCATCTAGTCCCATCACCATGGGAAACAGATGGGAATACAATGGAAACAGTGAGAGACTATTTTCTTGAGCTCTAAAATAACTGCAGATGGTGACTGCAGCCATGATATTAAAAGATGCTTGCTCCTTGGAAGAAAAGTTATGACCAATCTAGACAGCATATTAAAAAGCAAAGACATTACTTTGCCGAAAAAGGTCCATCTAGTCAAAGCTATGGTTTTTCCAGTAGTCAAGTATGGATGTGAGAGTTGGACTATAAAGAAAACTGAGCACTGAAAAATTGATGCTTTTGAATTGTGGTGTTGGAGAAGACTCTTCAGAGTTCCTTGGACTGCAAGGATATCCAACCAGTCCACCCTAAAGGAGATCAGTTGTGAATATTCATTGGAAGGACTGATACTGAAGCTGAAGCTCCAATACTTCGGCCACCTGATGCAAAGAACTGACTCATTGGAAAAGACCCTGATGCTGGGGAAGATTGAAGGCAGGAGGAGAAGGGGATGATGACAGAGGATGAGTTGGTTGGATGGCATCATTGACTTGATGGACATGAGTTTGAGTAAGCTCCAGGAGTTGGTGATGGACAGGGAAGCCTGGCGTGCTATAATCCATGGGGTCACAAAGAGTTGGAGATGACTGAGCAACTGAACTAAACTGAGATACATGTTGAATGAATGAATTTAAGTGACCTCTCCACCCTTGGAGGTGAAGAATCCATCCTTTGGATTCATGTGGGCCTGGATTTTGCCCCTTGCTCACCACGTGATCAGTGGGGAAGTTTCCTAACTTGTCTGTACTTCAGTCTCTAAAATAGGATGAGAATTAAGAGAACCCAGCTCAGCCTTATGGGGAGTTATAAAGACAAATGACAATGATCAGACTTACCAAGGGACCTGGCACTTGGAAAGCCCTCATTATTATTTTAAGCTAAAAGCTAATCCACTCCCTCCTCCTTACTTCCTTTTCCTGAGGTCCAAAACCAGGAGAGAAAAATTCCATGTAACTCAAGAAGGTGGGAATCACATTTCATTGTGATCCTTAAAATGCTTTCACGTGGCTGCTTGCTGGCTTCAGGCAAAAGGAGGTTGTCATCTTGTGTCTGGTGGTGAAGGGCAGGCCAGCCAAGGTCAGAGAAGGGCCTGAAGGTCCACTCTCTGTTTTTACAGGAGCCATGAGCTCCTGCTGCAAGGGCCACCAGACATCTGAAGAACTCTTTTCAGATCTGAACCTAGGGAAAGAAACTGCCCTGGACCCTGGCTTCCTAATTTTCATTAAACTGTTTGGTCTGTCCCAGTTAGAGCCTTTTGAAACCACTGTGCTCATTTACCACCTAATTACTCTCACCTTGTTTGTTTAATGAAGCTTACATAATGATTCTGGTGATTTTTATGAAACCTTGGGTGGAGATTTTACTTTTCACTTTATAATTTGTGATTTTTTATATTAATGTTTTATAACCTTGGGTTCTTAATCATAAAGTCATAAGGAGCTTACCTGATTTGAAACTAACCATACCCTGAAGTGTGTACAGGTCAAATTGATCCAGTGAGTTTAAATAAAGCTTAGACCGAGAACATGATGGCACCTGATGGAAATTTTCCTAAAGCACTTGACTTGGGTGACTCAATTATCCTGCCATCTTTGCACAATAAATTATTGGATATTTTTTTCTTTTATCACAGACTGAAAAGATAGGACAGTTTTTTAAAAGCCTAGGAAAAGTTAGACAAGTATAAAATGTTCTATTTATAGATCTTCCTTCTGGAAAGCTGTGGCAAGTTCACATTTTGAGGGCATGTTGGTTTAAAATACACAGATATTAACATTTTTTGTTTCACAGCATGACAGTCAACATCACCCTTTAAAATTGAAAATGGTTGGAAATTCAGGACTGATAATGGAAGCAATGGAAAAACATAGTCACTTGGATGAGTTTACTTAAAAGAAAATTTTTTTTCCTTAAGGAATGATCCCTATAGGCATTTCTCCATAGAGAACTTTCTCTGAGCAAATGAACTCACAGGAGAAATCTTCAGTTTTCTAGAACAGGGTGAGTTCCATGAGGCATTTCTACCAAATGACCCTGGTCAATTTAGTTCTAATTAGCTCTAATTGGCACCCCTTACCCCAAGAGGCTACATTCTTTTACCTGCCTCCCTGCAGTCCTCATAAAGGTGTGAAATCCTTTGCTGACTTTGAAATATATCAGACATAATTTCCCAGTGGGTCCTTGTAAACCAAATGAACCTGATGGCTGGGCACAGGGAGATGAGCCTGGCTCCAGGAAAGATGCAATTCCCAGGGCTCTGCTCCCTGCGGTCCCGACAGTAAACAGTTACACCGAATTTTCCTGTCACTGATCTCTCTGAAAGCATTTTCCTCTGTAAGCAGTTCCAATGGTTCCTGACTTGCTTTCATATCTCTAGTTCTCATTTCTTGCAAGTCAGTCATTTTGCTTTACTCTCTGTTTTCAAGAGTCTTTGACAAAAATGCTTCTTGGGCTGGGCTGTCTGCAGACAGTCTCTTATGCCCTGGGCACCCTGCCACAATTGTCCTCAATGGGGGCACCAAATGGCTTCCAAATGGGTCCCCCTGCCCCGTCTTGTGTTTTAGACCATGTCCCTTGGGGTCAGCACCCCTGTCTGCTTTAGTCATCCCTCAGTGCCCAGGGTTGAGGATTTAATAGAAAGCATTTGCTCAATGAGAACTTCTTCAATTTTTCTACAAAATGCACAAACCCTACAGTGATATTTCAAGAGATTTTTACCCACACAATCCCCACCCCCTAATAAAGATACTGAACATTTCCAGTCACTCCAGCAGGCTCCCTCATGCCCTCTGTCACATACCCTAGCTCAACCCATTCTGGAAATAAACCACCATTGTGACTTTTATCACCGAACATTGATTTTTCACCTGCTCTTGACTTTCGTCTATGGAATTGTTCAGTGTTGTGGTCTTGAAAATGTATCTTTCTGATTTCTGACTGTAGGGCTTGACCTACAGCTGATTCTCCTGGGCTCTGAAATCCATCACTACATCTAAGAGAGGACACACTTCCCATAGGCTGCTCCTCTCTTTGACCAGGTGCAGCAGGAAGGTTAGTGCAGACCATTCCTGAGAGATGGGCAGCTCCACTGACCAGCAGTTTTGCCTCAAGGATTCCCCATCAGTTTTGCTGAGCTTTGTTAGAACTGCATGGTGGTCTAAGATAATTCCATCTAACCAATATCCCTCCCTCCATCCCTTCCTTCCCTCTCTCCTTCACAAGGGGCAGACCTGAGTCACAGTCTGATTGTTCCCAGCCTCTTTAGGCTCCCTTCCCATTTCCCTGGAGGTATTTCCCTTAGTCATCTCTTGGACAGTTAGTCTTGGCATGACTCCCTTTTGGATGACCCAGACAAATGTCCACTTTTCTTTGTAGGCTTCTTTTCCTCATCATTAAGTCTGGATTTCCATCCATGTTGTTGCATGCAGCAGTAAGGTGTCCCTGTTCTTTGTTGCTGATTCTTTGTACTGATTCATTGTATGAGGATACCTGTTAATTATTTTGCTTTTCTAGACTTGACAGGCATTTGGGTTACTACCTCTTGGGGGCTATTATGAGTAAAAGTGCTATGAGCATGCCTAGGCTTGTCTTTGCCTGGAAAATCCCATGGACAGAGGAGCCTGGTAGGCTGCAGTCCATGGGGTCTCAAAGAGTCGAACACGACTGAGCGACTTCACTTTTCACTTTCATGTATTGGAGAAGGAAATGGCAACCCACTCCAGTGTTCTTGACTGGAGAATCCCTGGGACGGTGGAGCCTGGTGGGCTGCCACCTATGGGGTCACACAGAGTCAGACACGACTGAAGTGACTTAGCAGCAGCAGCAGCAGCAGGCTTGTCTTTTGGAGGACACATGCAATTATTTCTCTGGTGTGTGTCCTATGTTGTGAATTTCTGGGTTTGTAGGGTAGTGGATGTTTAGTCTTATAGATACTTCAGAACAGTTTTCCAAAGCGATTCTACTGGTTTGCTTTCCCATGTTTATTAAGTATTTACTGAATGAATGAATTCAGGCCAGAATGGTCTTTCTAGAACTCTGTCCCAGCTATTCCCCTGATTAAACACACACACTTGGCTTTCCATGCTGTACCACTGTTACAGATAATATCCAAAGCTAAGATTAAAGTTGTGCAAGGCCATGCATGTTATAGCTCTTGTGTGATTCTCCAATCTCATTGCTCATCCCAGCCAGCTGCCACCACTCATCACCAGCATGTACTTCATATATATTGAATCTCTCATCTTCGGATTACACAGCAGTCTTTCTCTCCTCCAGGTTTATGCACATATTGGACCCTCTGTCTTGACCAGCACGTTTTTGTCCTAATTATTTCCTTCTTCACCTGGTGTATGAGTTATAAACGCTTTTGATTGCAAGTAATGAAACAACTTGGAGAAGGCAATGGCACCCCACTCCAGTACTCTTGCCTGGAAAATCCCATGGACGGAGGAGCCTGGTAGGCTGCAGTCCATGGGGTTGCTAAGAGTCGGACACGACTGAGCGACTTCACTTTCAATTTTCACTTTCATGCGTTGGAGGAAATGGCAACCCACTCCAGTGTTCTTGCCTGGAGAATCCCAGGGACGGGGAAGCCTGGTGGGCTGTCTATGGGGTCGCACAGAGTCGGACACAACTGAAGTGACTTAGCCACTTAGCCAATGAAACAACTCCATCAGAGGGCAGACAGACTGAAAACCACAATCACAGAAAACTAACCAATCTAATCACATGGATCACAGCCTTGTCTAACTCAATGAAACTATGAGCCATGCCATGTACAGCCACCCAAGACAGACAGGTCATGGTGGAGAGTTTTGCTTTATTGACTATGCCAAAGCCTTTGATTGTGTGGATCACAACAAACTGTGGAAAATTCTGAAAGATGGGAATACCAGACCACCTCTCCTGCCTCTTGAGAAATCTGTATGCAGGTCAAGAAGCAACAGTGAGAACTGGACATGGAACAACAGACTGGTTCCAAATAGGAAAACGAGTATGTCAAGGCTGTATATTGTCACCCTGCTTATTTAACTTATTTGCAGAGTACATCATGAGAAATGCTGGGTTAGATGAAGCACAAGCTAGAATCAAGATTGCTGGGAGAAATATCAGTAACCTCAGATATGCCGATGATACCGCCCTTATGGCAGAAAGCAAAGAAGAACTAAAGAGCCTCTTGATGAAAGTGAAAGAGGAGAGTGAAAAAGTTGGCTTAAAGCTCAACATTCAGAAAATGAAGATTATGGCATCTGGTCCCATCACTTCATGCCAGATAGATGTGGAAAAAGTGGAAACAGTGTCAGACTTTATTTTGGGGGGCTCCAGAATCACTGCAGATGGTGACTGCAGCCATGAAGTTAAAAGACATTTACTCCTTGGAAGAAAAGTTGTGACCAACCTAGATAGCATATTCAAAAACAGAGACATTACTTTGCCAACAAAGATCCGCCTAGTTAAAGCTATCGTTTTTCCAGTAGTCATGTATGGATGTGAGAGTTGGACTGTGAAGAAAGCAGAGCACCAAAGAATTGATGCTTTTGAACTGTGGTGTTGGAGAAGACTCTTGAGAGTCCCTTGGACTGCAAGCAGATCCAACCAGTCCATTCTGAAGGAGATCAGCCCTAGGATTCTTT
>NW_011495035.1:3598797-3643448 GCF_000754665.1 Bison bison bison | reverse complement strand
AGAACCTAGACAGTATATTAAAAAGCAGAGACGTTACTTTACCAACAAAGGTCTGTCTAGTCAAGGCTATGGTTTTTCCAGTAGTCATGTATGGATGTGAGAGTTGGACTATGAAGAAAGCTGAGCACCGAAGAATTGATGCTTTTGAACTGTGGTGTTGGAGAAGACTCTTGAGAGTTCTTTGGACTGCAAGGAGATCCAACCAGTCCATCCTAAAGGAAATCAGTTGTGAATATTCATTGGAAGGACTAATGTTGAAGCTGAAACTCCAATACTTTGGCTACCTGACGCAAAGAACTGACTCATTTGAAAAGACCCTGATTCTGGGAAAGATCAGTGGCGGGAGGAGAAGGGGACAACAGAGGATGAGATAGTTGGATGGCATCACCGACTCAATGGACATGAGTTTGAGTAAACTCCAGGAGTTGGTGATGAACAGGGAGACCTGGCGTGTTGCAGTCCATGGGGTCGGAAAGAGTCGAACATGACTGAGTGACTGAACTGAACTGAACTGAATGAAACAATGGGTGTAGATGAGCTCAAGTAGTGGCTCTTTTTCTTCATGTAAGAAATATAGAGGTAGGTAGCACCTGGCTCTGCTTCAGCAGCATGATGACAACAGGGTTGCTTCTGTGTTGCCTCATGGTCATGGCTACCATGGCTCCAGGCATTACATCCTTCCTTTCCCATAGAAATAATGGGAAAGGACTAAACCAGCCATTTCTGTCTCTTTTATGAGGAAAGTAAAACTTTTTCCCAGAAAAACCTCTAACAGACTTGTGTTGGTGTCTCATTGGCCAAACTTGGACTCATAGACCCCTCCAGCTTCAAGGGAGGCTGGAAGCTTCTCATTCTTCAAGTATCTATAGTGGAGGGAAAGTGTTTGGAAATGGCCAGAGACTGATCCAACTCTCAGTGTCCTTTTCATTAAGCCAATTCAGACTTGCTCTTCTGGTCTCAGTCCAGCTGTCCCTTATTCTTGGAAGACTCCCTTGATCACTCACCTTTTTAGGGCTAATTAAATGTTTAATCGTCATATTGATCTCTCATCTTTTCCCCAGTCTTGAACTTGTTTGCTGAACCTTACTTTGAGGTATATGTGAAGTCAAGTCCTTCAAGAAAAAAACATGAAACTTTATACAAACATGATAAAATATGTATGTATACAATCCCACCCAAAGCCTCCTCACTTCAGTCAGTATTTTACCCATTTTATAATCAAGTCCATGTGCCACCACAAGGCCAACACAGCTTCCTGCGGGGGAGCCCAAAGTATTTCTTCCCTTTGAATGAACTTCCAGGAATGTGTTGGTAAAGTTATCACAGATTTGTTCCCATTAAATACCTGCCAATCCAAGTTGGGTATGCCCAGTCTTTTGATTTATTGTTATTTGAAAGCTTTAAAGCTGCACCACACCCCACCCCCACCCCCGCCTTTTAGTGGTAATCTAGTTTAGCAGGTAAGACCTTGGAGTCTGGACCCAGAATGTCAGGGTTCAAATCCTGACTAAATTTGCCAACTACGTATCTGGCATGGGGCAAGTCACTCAACATCCCTGGGCCTCAGTTTCTTCATCTGTAAAATGGGAATAATAGTAGACCTAGCTGCCAGGATGGCTGTGAAGATTAAATGAACTAATCCTGAAAACCCTGCACACAACAGGCCCTGAGGCCACAGTGGCTGACCTTATTCCCTCTGAGATGTGTTTCCATCTGCTGTTCCCACTAACCGCCTCTCCTTTCTCCTTCTTTAAACTCAGTTAGCCAAATGCCTAATCCAATCACTGCCTCAATCAGTGACTATTACATTTCCTCAGAGAATTTACAGTCAGGTGGGGGAGCTCAAGCAGCCAAGTAACTAGAAAACAGTAGCTGAGGTGGAGGGCATGCCTTGCATGTATTAGCTGGCCACTTGCTCACATGGGTTGTCTCAATTTCCCCCTTTTGTAGATAAGAAATCTGAATCTTGGAGTGGTTTGTAAATGTATAGTGTTCCAGCAGGGAACTAGTGTGTCTCATTTAAAGCCGAGGTGGCGTTAGGCTGGCTTTATGACACAGAATGGGCTGGACAGCCACAGAGAGGCACCAGGTGTCCTGAGTTCAGAGGTGTGAGTCCCAAACCGATTTGGAGGTTTCCGAAAAGCTTTCCTAGGAAGCCCCGGTGGTTCAGTGGTAAAGAATCCGTCTGCAATGCAGGAGATGGAGATGCAGGTTCAGTCCCTGGGTTGGGAAGATTCTATGGAGGAGGAAATGTCAACCCACTCTAGTATTCTTGCCCTGGGAAACCCCATGGACAGCGGAGCCTGGCAGGCTACAGTTCAGGGGGTCGCAAAGAGGTCGGCCATGACTGAGCAACTAAGCATGCTTGTATGCAAAAAGCTTTCCTGGGCATATGAGACACACATTGGAGGGTAAGGACGATTCTTGTTAAGCAGCTGGGAGAAAAGGTAAGTAGTAGTGAGAAAGGATTTTAGATGAATTAAACAGCAAAAGCAAAGACACAAATTCCAAAAACAGAGGATATTTTGAGGGAAATAACAGTTGGGAGTACAGGTTCTGGAACTGGCAAAACTTTGGTTCAAATATATTTGCTATTCAACTGTATTCACTATTTACTTCAATTCTATTTACTATTTACTCAATTTTATTTACAATTTCTTCACTGTGTTACCCTGGTCAAGTTGCTTATCCTTTCTGTGCCTCAGTTGTATTTGTAAAATGAGAGCATTAAGAACACCTGCCTTGAAGTAGTTGGGAGGATGAAATAAGAGGACAGTAGGGGTCTGAAGCAGAGAAGGCAATGGCATTCCACTCCAGTACTCCTGCCTGGAAAATCCCATGGATGGAAGAGCCTGGTAGGCTGCAGTCCATGGGGTCGCTGAGGGTCGGACACGACTGAGCGACTTCACTTTCACTTTTCACTTTCATGCATTGCAGAATGAAATGGCAAGCCACTCCAGTGTTCTTGCCTGGAGAATCCCAGGGACGGCGGAGCCTGGTGGGCTGCTGTCTGTGGGGTCGCACAGAGTCGGACACGACTGAAGTGACTTAGCAGCAGCAGCAGGGGTCTGAAGCAGTGTAAACTGGCAGTGTTAGCTGAGTTCAGTGTCCCATCCAGGCTGGTGGTCAGCAGTGTCCCTTGCTCTCAGGAAATTAGGATTAGCAGAACAGAGGGAATGGCTTTTGAGGTTTCTGTGTGTTTGAGGTAAAAAAGTTGGAAGCACTTGTTCCCCTTGTTTTCCTCTCACAGCAAGTGACAGTGTGGATCATGCTTTATGTGGAGTCTCTTTCTGCGACTTGCCTGCATCAGCAAAATGCAGACAGAAACACAAGCATTAAAAAAAAAAAGCAAGAATGACGCTCATCTAAGGACCTGATTACAAATAGTTAGCTTCAGCATATATTGATATTTCAGGCCCTTGCTTCAGAGAGCGACTTGAAGGTTGCTTTCTGGGAGAAATTATACACACTTAATGTCCACCCAGTACCTTTTCTGGGTCACTAACAAGACCCCAAAGTCAGTCCCATAGAGGGGGAAATAGAAGGGAAAAAACAGGAGTGAATAATAATAATAATAAAAAAAAAAACCTTCACATTTCCTTTCCTGTTGAGTCAGCTGGCTTGTGGTCAACAAACTGTTTTGAAGGACCTGAGACATCCCAGCCATCCTTCACGGCTAGCTTTGTGTTCGGAAAAGTCAATGCAGACTTGCACCACCATCTATGCCCTTCCCCTGCTCCTACTCCCATTTCCCACTAGGAGACCTAAGGAGAATTTAATCCATATGGTTTTGATTCCCTCACTCATCAAAATGCAGTTTTCCAAGAGTCATTTGATCTCCAAGATGCTATGTGAGTGTCTTTTTGTATTTTATTTTTTCCCTTAGAAAAGAAAAGCTGATGGTTTGCCAAAAAAAAAAAAAAAAATGAACTCCAAACCCTTGGGGTCTGAACTGGCTTCAAGCAAGAGTTTCAGGGGAGCCAAGGGGGATGTTACTTGTTAGAGGCCTCCAATGTTCTCTTCAGAGGCCAGGTGAATTCAAGCAAAGTGCCGCGACTGTTTTTGCTTTTCTTTCTTCCGTATGTGCGCTGCCCACTATTCTATGCTAATAACTGAATAATAATTGGTGTATTAAGTCATCCCTGAGTACCAGGCACTATATGAGACGTTTAGGAGAGTTGTCCAATGGAATCTCTATAATCATCCTTTGAGGGATGTGCTTCCCCCACTGTTTCCCTTCTTTTCTTCCTCCTCTCATTCATTCTTTGTTCAGTTGCGTCCAACTCTTTGTGACTCCATGAACTGCAGCATACCAGGCTTCCCTATCCTTCACTGTCTCCTAGAGCTTACTCAAACTCATGTCCACTGAGTTGATGACGCCATCCAACCATCTCATCTTGTCATCTCCTCCTCCTGCCTTCAACCTTTCCCAGCATCAGGGTCTTTTAAAATGAGTCACCTCTTTGCATCAGGCAGCCAAAGTATTGGAGCTTCAACTTCAGCATCAGTCCTTCCAATGAATATTGGTTTCCTTTAGGATTGCCTGGTTTCATCTCCTTGCAGTCTAAGGGACTCTCAAGAGTCTTCTCCAGCACCACATTTCGAAAGCCTCAGTTCTTCAGTGCTCAACCTTCTCTATGATCCAACTCTCACATCCATACATGAGTACTGGAAAAAGCATAGCTTTGACTATATGAATCTTTATCAGCAAAGTGATGTAACCACAAAATAGTTTTTGAGCGTGTATTATGCGTCAGGAACCATCCTTGAGTCTGGAGACCCCAAATTACATCCCTGCATTGGTGGAGCAGATAGTCCAGTTTGGGTGCAATTAAGCAAATGAATAAGATGGTTTCAAGCAGTAATCCATGTGATGAAGAAAATAAAATTCAGGTAGCAGAAAGACTATTCCTGTTGGACTTGCATGTGATGTCAAGAGGGCTGAGGGGAGATGTGAAGGACAGCAAGGATGACAGCAAGGATGAAGCTGCTAAAATCTAGGAACTCAGGCTGCCCTGAAGGAGGAAGGGTAAGGGCAAAATCCCAAAGTGGGACATGGTTGCACATCCAGGAGCAGATAGAAGGTCAGCACGCTGGAGCCACAGGCGGACAAGGCGGTACATGGTGTGTGGCCAGGGAGGAAGCTTGGTCAGGCACGGATGGATTCACAGGCTATGGTGGAAACTTCTAGACTTCAGGCAGGACAGGCTGGGGACAATCCGAGTCTGCACAATCCTTCTGTCTGCTGGGTGGAGAAAAGTTAGGAGAAGTCAAGATGGGGGAAAGTAAATGAGGAAGCTACACTGACTAGAGGGTATGGTCCCCCTCCCCTTCCAGACTCAGGATTCTAGTGGACCAGATAGGTGTTTGCGATGGGGCTGTGCTGGCGTCACTGCTCACTCAGGGCACCTCCATGACTGAACTCTGGACGCCTCCAGGACTGAACTCTGGACGCCGAGGATGTTTGTCCCAATCAGCAGAGGCTCAGACCCACAGCAGGCAAGCGGGAAGGAGGCAGTTGGATTTCAGCACATCCCATGCATTTGCACTTGTGGGGACAAACTGGATATACTTCTTGGATTTCATGGTGTTTTCTTCACCCTTTCTGGGTCTCCTTTCCCCACCTGACAGTGTAGCTCCCACATGAGAATGCTTAGACCAGGAATGTTCTCTTTATTTCGTGGTTTTTTTTTGTTGTTGTTTTAAAACAAGCAGAATAAGCATATTGTTGCTTTTCACTTCACCGATTTGATTTTAATTTTGACAATTTCCTCATGCCAAATATATACTCAGTTGCTGCTGCCAAGTCGCTTCAGTCATGCCCAACTCTGTGCGACCCCATAGATGGCAGCCCACCAGGCTCCTCCATCCCTGGGATTCTCCAGGCAAGAATACTGGAGTGGTAAGCCTTTATTAAACACTGCTTCTGGATTTTTTTTTGGTTCATGTTAATTTCAGACTCGTAAATTCTCCCTACCCACTTTCCCCTTTGGTAACCGTACATTTGTTTTCTTTGTCTATGAGTCTGTTTCTGTGTTGTGTATAAGCTTATTTGTATCAGTTCCTTTTTTTTTTTAAGATTCCACATATGTGCAATATCATATATATGTCTTTCTCTGTCTGGCTTACTTCACTTAATATGGTAATCTTTAGGTTCATCCATGTTGCTGCAAATGGCATTATTTCATTCTTTTCCAAAAAACTGTTGACTGACTAAATGCCCAGAGGAGTGCTGCACATTTTATCTGCTGGTCAAGAGCTATAGAAGACTTTCATACATTCGTTCATTCACCCAACATTTCTGAACACCATATGTCAGGCTGCATATTAGGGATTCAGAGTGAAGAAAAGCTGATCTCTGATTTCAAACAGTTTCTAATCTGGTTAGGTGTAAGTGTGTGTGTGAGTGAGTGTAGAATAGGAGGGACTTGTGTGTAACCAAATAATTTTGATACATTAAAAAAACACTTGAATGAAGATAATGTACGTACAAAGTATTGTAAGTACCTGGAAGAGGGAAATAGTAGCTCTTGGGGAAGTTGGGGAGAGTTGTTAGCAATGTCTTCAGGGAAAAGGCAAGGTTTCAGCTCAGATTTGAGGGGCAAGGGGAGGAATTCTTCAAGGACTGAGGGGCAAACTGAAGGTGGTTTGTCTTGGGAGGCACGTCTTCCACCCTGTGACTGCTTCCCCAAGTTGGGAAGAAGGTTGGGTGGGGATCCGCTAGGGGTGGGTGCAAAGAGGAGGTTACAGTCATGTCCCTGAGTCCCACTGTGGCTGCCAAAGTTCCCTGGTCCATCTTTCTGCTGATGGTTTTTCTGACTGTGGTGGAGAGGGGCTGCCTTCCCCACATCACGTCCTTTCCTTTTTCTTTGATCAGCAGCCCTGCTGCTTCTATGGAGTTATCCTCTGCCCGGCCTCTGTCTGCATGTAGCAGGACTGGTGACTCCACTCTGGCCGATCGGGATATGTTTCCTTGGCCATAGACACCAAGGACTAGTGGACCCCACTCTGGCCGATTGGGAAACATTTCCTTGGCCATAGACACCACGGCATCCATGCCATGGTTGCTGGGTCAGAGGCACAATCCTGCTGTTTTCATTTGGATTACGGAAGAAGTGGAATTCTGCTTTCCTGCTGGATTTGATGCTGCAAGAGGGTTGTCTGTGGAACTGTTCATAGCCACTTTGCAGCTGCATGGAGTCAATACCAAGGAGCAGAGTTAAGGACACAGAAAAGGGAGCTAGTACTTGGTGGCATCCTTTGAGCCCTGTATCAATCAATACCTGAAGCCTGCATTATTCCAGGGCATGAGCCAATAGCTTTCTGTTATTAGTTTTAGCCAGCTTGAGCTGGATTTCCTGTAGCTGGTATCCTCAGAATCCCAACTAATACTATGGCCAAGAACACTATGATATGTCATGTCTCCAGAAAACCCTTTTCTTTCTCCCCAAGAAACTGGTCTTGGGATACAAAGGAGGGATAAAGGAAAGAATGTGGGGCATGATGACCAGGAATGCAATTGGGAGGGATAGAACATGTTTGCCCCTGATTTTAGGTTATCTGGGCTGTTTTAACTGATGTTAATCACTTTTGTGTCCCTAAATAGAAGGATTTACTGCAGTGGTCTATTTTGATGGAAAGAGTTTTATAATTTCAGTACAAACTTTTGTTGTTGGTGGTGGGGGACTTTTTGTGCTTTTGTTTTTACAAATCACGAGTAATGGTTTAAGCAGTCACCAAACTAGAGACTATTTTGATTTTAAAGGATTGTAGAGGTCACCTGGCTCAACCTCATTAAGTCTCTGTTTATTCAACAGTAAAATAGAGATAACCAGAGAGTGTGCATCTCATAGGGGCATGAGTTGTCATGTCTGTTAATTTCTGACTTAGACTTGCAAATATTTTAATAGGGATACTACCTTATTTTAAATAGATTAAGTAACAGGAGTTCGACATCTCATTCTAGAGAATCCAAGTTGTACATCTTTACAAAATTAGATGTTTCAAATGTGTAAATGGTTTCTCTTTGGGCCTCAGTTTTCTCAGCTGTGTAATGAGGGTAATAATAGTATTTACCTCATAGGATAGTTGTTGAAGATAAAAAGAATAAGGTACAAGGCCCCTCCAAATTCACTCTCCACCCTGCTCTGTGTCTAAAACACTGACCCCAATGGGCTATGGTCACAGGCTTTACTGCTGTCTGGTTTCTGGAAAGTTTAGCTCGTGGGAACATGAGGTTGAAGTGGGAAGGGAGTGAAGTCAGGCTCATTCCTGTGGGGTCTGGTGAGCTGCCTGGGTCCTGTGATCCAAGGCTGTGACTGCTGTCAGGCAGCATATAAATGTGGTGGCTGCTCTGTCTCCTCAGGGCTGCAGGCCCAGGGGGACAGGGGAGAGTAACCGCCCACTCATAATCCCCTGGTGCTGCACTCTCCCTGTGGTTTCTCTGTATCTTGCTCACGTCTTTGCAAATGGTCTTTCTATTCAGTTCAGTTCAGTTCAGTCGCTCAGTTGTGTCTGATTCTTTGCGACCCCATGAATAGCAGCACACCAGACCTCCCTGTCCATCACCAACTCCCAGAGTTCACCCAAACTCATGTGCATCGAGTCGGTGATGCCATCCAGCCATCTCATCCTCTTGTCCCATTCTCCTCCTGCCCTCAATCTTTCCCAGCATCAGGGTCTTTTCAAATGAGTCAGCTGTTCATATCAGGTGGCCAAAGTATTGGAGTTTCAGCTTGAGCATCAGTCCTTCCAATGAACACCCAGGACTGATCTCCCTTAGGATGGACTGGTTGGATCTCCTTGCAGTCCAAGGGACTCTCAAGAGTCTTTTCCAACACCACAGTTTAAAAGCATCAATTCTATTTATTTAATAGAGTTTAATTCTTTGTATTAAACTCTTCTCAAAGTTCCTAATTTGAGCATGCCCTCTGTTTCTTCTGGCCCTTCTGCTGATTCATGCTGAGGCAAGAGCTAGGACAGAGCCTGGAACATAGCACATTCTCTTTATAGTCTGCTGCTGAAGTTGTTTTGCCATCCACGAAGCAAAAAATGAAACATAAGATGGATATGTGGTCTGAACCTAGATTTCATTGTTTGAGGTATTCTTAATCAGATGATGTGGTTTTACTCTCATGAGTTAGGAGTGGCCTTGACAAATGAGTGGCCCTCTTATCTAAGTGCTGCCAGGAAGCATGGCATATGGATGCAATCTGCAGTCCTACCATCATGCTGGGCTTTTATTTATTTATTTTTAAAATTCTTTTTATGTATTTAATTTATTTGGCTCTACCAGGTCTTAGCTGTGGCATGTGGGATCTAGTACCCTGACCAGGGATTGAACCCAGGCCCACTGCATTGGAAGCATGGAGTCTTAGCCCCTGGACCACCAGGGAAGTCCCCATGCTGGACTTTTAGTCCTTCGGTATTCCTTTATCATACTCCTGAGGACTCTCAAAGTATAATCCAGGAGAGTCTGCTAATCTAGCTTCAGCAAACCAACTATATTTAAAACTTCTGTTAGGGTCTGTGTATGTTATGGACTGAGGTCCAACAAATTCATATACTGAAACTCTAACCCCTAGTGTGATGGTATTTGAAGGAAAGGCCTTTGGGAGGTAGTTATGGCAATCCACTGCAGTATTCTTGCCTGGAGAATTCTGTGGACAGAGAAGCCTGGTGGGCTACAGTCTGTGGGGTCGTAAAGAGTTGGACACAACTGAGTGACTAACACAGTAGTTTCAGATATGAGATCATCAGGGTGGAGCCCCATGATGAGATTAGTGCCCTTCCAACAAGAAGAAAACAGATCAGAGATTTCCCTCTCTTTCTGCCATGTGGAAATACAGTGAGAAGGTGGCCATCTATAGGCCAGGAAGAGGATTCTCACCAGGAATCAGATTGGCCAGCACCTTGATCTTAGACTCCCAGCCTCCCAAACTGTGAGAAATAAATTTCATTTAGGTAAGCTTCCCAGTCTATGGTGTTTTGCTCTAGCAGCCTGAGCTAAGACAATGTAACTATTTCATAGGAGTAATCACAATATGAATTCTTCTGCCCTGAGAACTCACTATGGGCCAGGTACTAGGCTAAATTTTCAGTGTGAATGAACTCATTCAATTTTCACAATAAAACTATGGCTCCTTATATTAGAAGTTCCCTTCAATGCCTCAAGAGAACAGAAATAATGTGATTTTAAGAAATATTTATTTTTTCTCACACAAAAAAAGAAGCCTGAAACTTGTTGGCCATGGTCTTAAGAGTAGATCCATGATCATCAGAATCTCAGGCTCCTTCTGTCTTTCTTAGTTCAAAGTTTCATCTTCCAGGTTACCTCAGAGTTCAGCATGGCTGCAGTAACTCCTTCCTTTGTTTACATCTCTGACAATGGGGACAAAGAGGGAAACCAAAATATATATATATTTTTAATGTGCCAGGTTCTTTTATGAGCTGACTTTCCCAGAAATCCCACCCAACAACTACCACTTAAATTTCATCAGCCAGAGATTTCTCCCATGGCCACACCTAGCTGCAAGAGAGGCTGGCCAAGATAGTCTTTCAGCTGGGCTCACTGCAACCTTTAATAATGCTATCTCATTTTACCAAAAAGGAAACTGAGGCTCTAAGAGTCAGGAATCTTGCCTAAAACTTCACTAATGGTAGGACAGAGCCAGCACTTGGATGGAGGTCTGCCCAGCTCCAATGCCCATGTTCTTTGCCTTTTAATGATAGAGTTTGTCTAAGAAGCAAGACAGGAGCCTTCTCAGGCTGCCTGCTGTGTGCTCAGATGTCTCCAGTGCTGTTGTATGGTCACTTGCTGAATGGGTCCAGAGTTTTTAGCAATTCTGTTTTATGTCCAAAAGTGACTCACAGAAGGTTTTCCAAAGGGAGTCCTTATGTAAATAGAGGACTGTCTTAATTTTTTGTCCATATCTCTTTTCTGGTAAACTAGTATTTTAGGAAGCTGGTTTGCAGTTGTATGCCCAGTAGCCAAGACACTGTCTTGCCCGCTGTAGGGATTCAATAAGGATTTGTTGGATCAGTGAAGGAGTGAAGTAATGAATTTTTCATAGCTAACAATCTTAAAAGCAAGTCAGCTTCTTTTTCCTGGATGGTATTTCCCACCAGCTGACCAACTGTTTTGAAACCACTCTGTAAGAGGTAACAATCTCCCAAAGAAAAGCACCCATTGTTAACTGTGAGTCTCAGAAGTCTCTATCTGTGAAAATGATCATGTGTGGCCCCCATGAGATTTTTTTTCTGGTAGATTTCTAGATGTCCTTTTTTTTTTTTTCCCTCTGATTGGCCTATAAAGTGTACTAAGGAATTATGCTAATACTGATATCTCTCCAACCGCATCCTATTGAGGACTGGATCTATTTTTCAAAGACAAAACTGAGTTTTAATTTAGTGTCCCCATGACATTTTCCCTTTCAAGCACATGAAGGATGCTTTTGTAAAGGGAGAGGTCTTGGGAAATCTTTCATGGATGGCTGCAGTTCATGCCTGGGTGGAGTAACCCTCAGCACGCCAGCTTTCAATTAGACATAAATAAATGGAGACAGCTTTGCAGTATGCCCGACAGTCTGAAAGATTAACCTGGGGCCTTGGGCCTTGATTTCTCCCACTACGGCTGAAAATTTTCATTTACATTTTTTGGCATTTTTCTGAGCAGCTATAACATGCTAGGTTTAAATTTGAAGACCTTCTTTCCTTCACTCTACCACCTCTTCCCACACCTCAAACTTCAAGAATTCCCTGAGCCTGGAGGCATCTGTGGGGAACCCAGGAGGTACCCTTTCGCTGCACATGTGATTCTGAATGGAATCCTGTAGATGGACATTTGGCCCTCTTGGGGTCAAATAATAGAGTCTTTGTCCCCCTCTGTGATTATAATTCTGTTTGAAGTTAGGGGGACATGCCTGGCTTCTATCCACCACACCCCAAGGCACAGGTGGACTGGGGAGAGCTTTGGTTAGGACGGGGAGAGGGTCTGCTCTGGGGATGAACTCCTTACTGTGTATTTCCTGGCATTTCGAGATCTGAAGGGAAGATCATTACATCATTTTAAGATTCTTCTACCAGAGAATTGTATCATTTAGTTGTTGCTGCATAACTAGCCACTCTGATACTTAATAGCTTAAAGCAGCATTGTTTACTTAGCTCAGTTCAGTTCAGTTCAGTTGCTCAGTCCTGTCCGACTCTTTGCGACCCCATGAATTGCAGCACGCCAGGCTTCCCTGTCCATCACCAATTCCCGGAGTTCACCCAAACTCACGTGCATCGAGTCAGTGATGCCATCCAGCCATCTCATCCTCTGTCGTCCCCTTCTCCTCCTGTCCCCAATCCCTCCCAGCATCAGGGTCATTTCCAATGAGTCAGCTCTTCGCATGAGGTGGCCAAAGTATTGGAGTTTCAGCCTCAGCATCAGTCCTTCCAATGAACACCCAGGACTGGTCTCCTTTAGGATGGACTGGTTGGATCAAATCAGCCATTTGGGCTGATCTCAACTGGGCAGTCCTTATGGTCAGGGCTGAAACTGACTGATCTCAGATGGGCATCATAAGCTAGTGACTTGGTTTATGGTGTCTCGGCTGGGATGGCTGGGGCCAAGTGGCTCCCATCATCCAACAGGCTAGCCTGAACTTTCTCACCTGGTGGCAGAAGGATTCCAAGAGCAAGCATAGAAGCCTTTTGAGGCCCAGACTCAGAATTGGCATGATGACACTTCCATTTCACTCTGTTGATCAAAGCAAGTCAGCAGTCTAGCACCAATGCTAGACTGAATCCCATCTCTTGATGAGAAGGGCTACAAAGAATTTTGGCCATTTTTGTAACCTATAACAGGGAGTGATTTTCCACATGTGCTTTTCAAGCCTAGTGCTTTCATGGGACAGCCTCAGGAGGCCACCATTGGGTCAAAGTTCAAATTTGGACTGCCTCCTCCCACCCTCAACCAGAGTAACTCACTTTTATCTGCAAGATATATTGGACTTTTAAGCAACATCTCGTTAGAACAAAAGCTGTCATGGTTAAAAGATATTTGAATACCAATTTGTTGGAAGTAATTGTCAGGATCTCTGCTGCCTCCTTCTGCTCTCTGTGACTCATAGAACTGCACTTCCTGCTTACTGGTAAAAGAGAACTAGTGCCAAGAAGGAGGAAGATGCTGATCTTGGCCACTCACTCATCATTCTTGGCCAAGCCTAGTAACTCATGCAATCTTGTTTTCCTAGTCTATAAAAAATAGGTGGAAGACAGTCATGCAGTAGAAGAGCCCTGACCCTAAAGCTAGACTTTTAGGGCTCCAACCCCAGCTTCCTTTGTTGCCGTGTAGCCTCAGGAGAACTACTATCCTCCCCAAGCACAAGCTCTTTGTCTATAAAATAGGAATGAGAATAACACTGCCTACTTCATGAAGTTGTTGCCTGGGTTGAAAAAGATAATTTTTGTAGCATAATTACTCAACATATGTTTCCTGTTATTATTATATAGTTTCTAGTTTCCCTTAAAGTTTGAATAAATTATGCATCTCAGGTTGGCAGTGCTGTTTTTATATTCTATTGAGAATCTAGTTCCCAATTGCAAAATGATCTGGTCTGGAACTTTTTTTCTAGGAAGGTATTTAACAGAACAAAACCTCTGCCTACTGGCCTGCCAAATGGTAGAATTCAGCTGTTAGAGATTCATTCCTTTGTCTGAATACATTAAAGTGTTGTTCTTCATTCATACTTTGTAAGAGTTGGATGAGTAGATCCTTTTCTTCCATGAGTATCAGACTGAACCTTAAGCACTGAGAAAATGTGAAGTTGGAAAGTTATGAGGAGTGGGGAGTAATGGTGCATATTATGTACAGAGGAGAGAGGAAATAGGCTTGGGATGCCCACTGGGGGAGGGGAAGGGGAAAGGAAGCAGGGAGGAAGGAGTTTAGTGTCTGATTGAAGCAGAAGACCCTTACCCTGGTGAGAGAAGAGCCAAGAAGCACTGAATCTGCTTTCCTATCATGTGTGGAGCTGAGGGTCTTTGTCCCTGGGGCATATCTTCATATCTTCATCTTCTTACTTCAGCCATCATGATCCTCAAATGATATGAGCTCCCTCCCACCACCCACCAGGGTCTGCAAGAATATTCAAAGTCCCTATGGCTGCCATCCGACAGGAAGAAACTGTATGCCCCTGTATGGTGGAGGAACTAGGATTTTTCCTCAACTCCCCTGGGGCATGCAACTTTAGTTTCTCAGGGAGGAGATTCTGCCCTCACAATGGCAGTGAGCAGGCTGACCTGCAAGTTGGTCCTGCCTGACAGGCTTTGCCACCATCACTCGGCCTCTAGGCTTCCACTTGGCTAAGCCTGGGCAAACAGGCTCTGGCTTGCCAGGCTGGGTCCTGGACTTAGGACCTGGTGGAAGTTAGGGCAATATGGCCCCAGACTGACTCTTCAGATACTATGCAGAGATGGGGTACACTGGTGGTTCCTTATCATGGGATGACAAGAGGTGGCCAGGAGAGCCACTTGAGCCAGAGGTGTTGTTCCATAGAACCCAGCAAGTCTCTGGCTGGCTCAGGGAATAGATGGAGGTGACCCTGGCTCTGAGCACACTCTCTGTATGGAAGTACCCCCTCTTCCTTTTAAAACTGTATTTTTGTACCAAAGATAAACTAGAGAGCCATGCTGACTTTATGGGATGGAGACAGGGGGAGCTTTGTTTTTCAGAAGGATGTGCCTTAGAATTTTTTTCCCTGCCAAATTTCCTATTATATTTAAGAGTTGCACTTCCTTTCTTTTTTTTTTTTGGAATGTCTGTCATTTTTATTAAACAAGTTATCTGCACTGATTATGGAAAAATCTGAGAACAGATAAGCAAAATTTTGGTTGCAATGAAAATTACTTGTAATTACTATCAAAGTCTCTCCCTCCCTCTCTCTCCATAGCTTTCTGTTGAGAGCATAGCCCATGATTTATTGACATAATCCCCTATTGTTGGGCATTCATGAGTGTTTTTCCAGACTTCCAACACCTGCAGAAATCCCTATGGAATGAAGCTTCGGTTGCCTACAGTGGTCGCCCTTTAATAACTGTGTGCCCTCACCTGTCTCATTTCTCCACTGCCCTAGCCATTTCTCTTTCACCTCCTAAATAAACCATCTGCACTTGAATCCTCATCCTGAGGCTGCTTCTCAGGGGCCTACACCAATACAGTGATCATCAGCTTTGAGTTAGAAAGGCCTCCCTTTCCCAGTAATTGACTTGAACCACATTTTGGGAACCGAGTTTCTTGCCTGACACTGGGTACACAGAGGCCAGGGCCCTACTGACTCACTTAAGCTACTTTGGTTGTGCCTCCTGGGTTTGACACCTCAACCTTTGACCTCCAAGTTTCCCATCTTCTTGCCCTCAGATTTATGCCAGCCTTTTGCCAAGGCCAGCTTGTCACCGATGGCTACGCCTGTTTTTCCTCTTGTCACTCTGTCCCTGAGTTAATCCTCTCTCATAACTCTGCTGGCTCCTCTCTGGGCTTTCCTTATCAATAAATCTTTACTCAGTCTCAGGCTGGAAGCAGGAGCCCCAGGCCACACTGTGACAGTTCCCTTGACCCTGCTTTGAAAGCCCAGCTTTTTATTGTAATCCTCCTTTCAAGGAATTTTTTGTTATTAGACATTTTTGTTACCTGAGGTGACATCTCATCCAAGCAGAGAAATTTTATATATACATATATATTAATTTCTTCATTTATGAAATGAGCTTGATTATATCCAGTGTGCTAATTAATCAGCTTTCCAAAAAAGAAAAAAAAAGCCATGATTTTTAGCATTTGCTGATTTCTGTGGTATAAATACTCCCACAGAGGTCAGTTTTAAGCAATCAATGGTTTAAAAACCAGATGATGAAACTCCCAAATATTTAACAATTGGCCCTCCTGAACCAGGTGACATAGTAGTAAAGAATCTGCCTGCAATGCAGGAGATGCAGGAGATGCGGGTTCAATTCTTGGGTCTGGAAGATCCTCTGGAGAAGGACATGGCAACCCACTCCATTATTCTTGCCTGGGGAATCCCATGGACAGAGGAACCTGTCAGGCTACAGTCCATGGGGTTGAAAGAGTTAGACATGACTGAGCATACACACACACACACATACCTCCTGAACTAGTACAAGCCACCACCAACACACTATCAAAATACCTAACTCATAGAAGTAAATGCTTTGCGTTCCATAAATAATTTAGACATAGCACAGAGTAAGTGCTGTGTGTTTGCTATTGTAATTCCTGTTGTTGTAGCTATTGTTGTCACATGGCCCAGATGATCTTCAGATGTCTGCAGTGCTGCTTTGTCCACAGAGGGCTTCCCCAGGATTAGCTGGTCATGCTGGCCATGCCATCTCTGCCAGAACTAGGAGAGCTCTACCCGGTAGTGCTCAGTTGTGAACCAGGGAGGGGCGCTGAGCACACAGTGGGTGGTGTGGAGCAAGGGGGCTTCCTGCCTATATGTGTTAGGGGGATCCTGAACAGGGCAGATATGAAAGCCCCCAGTAGGGCAGTTGTCCGTGATTCCTCACCACACAGATGACAAAGTGCAGTTTGGGAGATGCTCAGAGGGGCTAAGCTTGGGGTGCAGTAGGAACCTGTGGAAGGGTTCCAAGCTTAGGGGATCTTTCAGAGAATGGGAATTTCCCAGGGGAAAGAAGAAGGGAGTTGGGGTTGTGGGGTTGGCTGCAATAAAGCCTGGTGGAAAGAAAACATTTCTGTGGACTTGCAGATATGTGTGTGGTAGGAGTGTAGAGTGACACGTTCAAGGGTGTTCTATAGAATGTTAGGGGTCAGCACCTTCAAAATGTCAACTTTATGGAAGAGAAAGAAAGGCTTAAATACTGTCTCAGATTAAGAGAGACTATACAAACATGATAGCTAAATGCAAGGCACACTCCTAAACTGGTCCAGACTGGGGAGAAGCAGGAGGTCTACAAAAGTATTATTCATTCAAGTCACACAATTTGAATAGGGGCTGTAGATTAAGTCATAGTTTTGTACTGATATTTTAAAAATCCTATTTTCTCTTCTATAAGAGGATGTCCTCGTTTTTAGGAAATTTAGACTGAAATATTAGGGCGATGTAGGTGGCCTATGTTCAATCACTGGGTCAGGAACATCCCCTGGAGAAGGGAATGGCTACCCATTCCAGTATTCTTGCCTGGAGAATCCCATGGACAGAGAAGACTGGAGGGCTACAGTCCGTGGAATTGCAGAATCAGACAGGACTGAGCAACTAAAACACACACATATGCTAGGAATAAAAGAGTAAGGTGTCTACAGTGGACTGTCAAGTGTTTCTGTTTATTTAGACTGAGAAAGTGATTAAAACAGATACAGTGAAATGTTAGCACTGAAAACACTGGGCAAAGATGTTTAAGGGAGTTCCTCCTTCTCTTCTTACCATTCTCCTATATGATTCTAATGATTTTTAAATGAAAAGATTTTTTTAAAAATGAGTGAAGAAGAACGTATAGGCTAAGAGTCAGGGAAGGGAAAGAAAGAAGGTGGAAGTTTCAGCTGCTGGTTTATTGGAAAGGGCATTGAGGCATGGAAAGGCTAAATGGCCGGTCAAGGGTCAGTGAACAATGAGCATGGACTTTGAGCCCCTAACCCTTACTTCTGAGACCCAGGTCATGGTTCTTTCTAGTAAACTGCAGGGTCCCAGGAGGGAAGTATGTGTTAATATATGGCCTCTAATGTGAAGGAGACCTCAGGGGTGTAATTTCTCCTGGCCGCCCAGAGTTCTCCATGGAGCTCCTGTTATTTCAGGTTATCATTACTGTGAGCTGTGCCCTGAATTCCCCATACACTGCCCTGAAATTTGCCCCATATGTTTTTTAAAGGTTGATTACATCTTTGGGACTTTTTCCTAATGTGAGCAGAAGCTGTAAAGTTTCAATTGTCTCAGCTCACTGGGATCAAGTGTCTGTTCACGAGGGCCATAAAAAGATTCTACATCAGATAGTTGATGTCAGACAAATGTGCACGAAGAAATCTGTTAGTTTCAGATGACGTGTAATGCTGTCATGTCTTAGATAGGAAATTAGGAGCAAATTTTTCTTTCTCCTTTGCAAAGGAGGATGACTCAGTGCAGGGTACTAGAATCTGCTAACTGTAGGACCAGAATTAAAAAGGAAACCTCACTTTCACATGCTTTTGGTGGAAGTATAAATTGGTACATCTGCTTAGGGAAACTGACAGTGGCTAACAAAGCCTCCTATGTGCTGAATAAAAGCAATTTTAATGCTTATACACTCATCTAAGAGAAATGAGTATATGTCCAGCTAAACACATGTACAGTAGTATTCACCACAGCTTAAATAATAAAAGCCAAAAAACAGAAACAGCCCAAATGTTCATCAATACTAGAACTAATTCTAGTATTCTAGATTGTGGAATTCTACTGGTCAAAATAAAAGAATGAAATGCTGAAATACACAACAAAATGGCTGAATTTCATGGCCACATGGATGCAAGATAAAACATTCTATGTCATTCTATTCATTTGAAGCTTAAGACAGGTAGAGTGAACCTGTGATGGTAAAGAGTAGAATAGCGAATGTTAAGCAAGTGTTGATTGGGAGAAGGCATATAAAGAAGCCATCTAGGGTTCTGGAAATGTTTGATATCTTTATCCAGGTGATGGTTACACAAGTAAGATTTGGGCACTGAGCTGCATGTAAATTAAACATTAATAGAAAAGGAATATAAAAGAAAAAAGGGAATTCCTTTCCACTGGTAGGGCTGTCTGAAGGGAATGCAGAATGAACCCTCCCAAAGACCATGCCTAGGATGAGCAGCTTGACAGTAGTAGCTTTGTGTTCTTAGCCTCATTTTGAGATAGCCAATCACAGGTGCTCTTGCTGACACAATGCTGGGTAACAATCACCAGTCCCCCAACCCTGAGTCAATGCCACTGTATCAGGCCAATGGACCTAGGACTGCCTCTGCCTGGAGGACACAGGCTGAGATGGTTTGCACTGCACTGTGTGAAAGAATCACCAAACTGACCATGTTCAAATGCAGGTTCTGATCCAGTAGGTCCTGTGTAAGGCCTGAGAGTCTGCATTTCCAATAAATTCCCAGGTGATGCTGATGCTCAGGCCAGTTTTGAGCATCAAAACTCTAGAGGCAGACAGGCCAGCGTGACAATCTTGTGCTATTTTGAAATCTGTGATCTTTGCCGAATTCCTCTGTCTCTCTGAAGAGCTCTCAATGTCTTCTGGAAACTGGGAGCAGGAGGGAAGGGAGGGCTAGATAACCATCTCCCAGAATGCTGTGGATTCAGGGGGGTAGTACACATAAAATGCTCAGCACGGTGCCTGGTCTAGAGTGAGTGCATGTTGTTGTTGCTTTGTCCCCAGGTTGTGTCTGACTCTTTTGCGACTCCTTGGGCTGTAGTCCACCAGGCTCCTCTGTCCATGGGATTTCTCAGGCAAGAATACTGGAGTGGGTTGCCGTTTCCTTCTCCAGGGGATCTTCTCAACCTAGGGATCCAACCTGCATCCCCTGCATTGGCAGGCAGATTCTTTACCACTGAGCCACCTGGGAAGCCCAAGGGCTCGTTAACTGGTAGCTTTTGTTATATTTGTTATTTTGAATGAAGAAGGTTTGGGTCATGATTTGGAGAAAGGTAAGTGAATGTGATTTGTAGACAGGAACTATCGAACATTTATTTTGCTCGTAGCCTGTTGAAGGAAGATTTTTTTTTTTTTTTTCATTTTTCTTCTCTCCTACTTCATCCTATAATCCTCCCCTTGGTCTCCACTATCAAGATAGATTTTCTCTTCACTGTTCTTCTCACTCCAATCCACCCTTAATCTAGTAAAGACAGAAGAACTCAGGCAGAACTAAAGCTTGAATCCAGGCAGGTTGTCAGATTGTCAGATTGTGCCTGGAGGTGATATCTTTGTTAAAGAAGCATCCTTCCTTCTTGGCTCTTGCTCAAGAGGCAGGACTGGCCCCTGGGAGTCAAGGTGTGAGGCTGGGTCTTGGCGTGTGCTCACGCTTAGCTGCCCTCCTCAGAATTCTCTCCTGCTTCTCGGTGCACAAGGGCCCTTCTGGAGAAAGACATATGTCCTCAATCTGTGGGGCTGTCAGTTGGTGTCTTTTTGAAGAACTGAATTAACTTACCGTGGAAAGGAAAAAAAGAGAAGTGCTTGATTCCGTATTGTCTGGCAGGTTACTAGCCTGGAGTGGATCTGGGCTTCAGGGTGACTGTCTTTAGTTTGGAGGTGAGGGTACCATTTGATTTGGTTGGAGCCTTGAGTACATCTGAGGTGGGTGACAGGTGAGGGGAGCTCTAAATTGCAGCTTAGTTCAGTCGCACTGAGAAGATTTGTGTTGGGTGAGGGTCAGGCACTAGACCAGGCACAGAAGGCTCAAAAATAACCAACCAAACCAACCAACCAAAGTCACTCATAGTGGACCAGGGAGACAGAAAAAGAAACAAGGGCAGTGCCCTGAGAGGAGTGCAGAGGTGGGAATGTACGTGTTTCCTGTGGGAGCAGAGAGGGGAAAAGACGGGAGAGTATGTTAACCAATATTCAAAGACAGTTTCCAAATGGACTGCACCTCTTGGCATTCATGCTGTTGGGTACACCCCCTCCGTGCTGAATCTGGGCTGGCCTGTGTAACCAACAGAAGTCAGTGGAAGTGGCCCTGTGTGACTTCTGAGGCTGGGTCATAAAAAAACTTGCAACTCTGCCTTGGTCTCTTGGAACACATGCTCTGGGAGAAACCAGCTATCATGTAAAAAGTCTGACCATGCTGAGCCACCAGGCTGTGAGGAAACCCACTGTAGCCCTGTGAAGGCAACACAAGAAGATGGCAATTTACCCACCCAAAAGCCAGTGGTTTCATCTGTCTCAGTCGAGTCCTGGAAAGATGTGTGAAGGAGCTGTCTTGGGTGAAACTTCAGACAACCAGATGAACCTTCAGACAACCACGACCCCTGTCATCTGACTGCAACTGCATACGAGGCCTTAAGTGAAAACCACTCAGCTAAGCTCCAGCAACCCAGAGCCCCTTGAGTAACCATGAACAATTATAATAACTGTTGCTTTGAGCTGCTAAGTTTGGGGTGGTTTATTACAGAGCAATAGGTTGTGTTATGTATTAGTCACTCAGTCATGTCCGACTCTCTGTGACCCCACAGACTGTAGCCCACCAAGCTCCTCTCTGTCCATGGGATTTCCCAGGCAAGATACTGCAGTAGCTTGCCATTCCCTTTTCCAAGGGATCTTTCCAACCCAGGGATTGAACCTGGGTCTCCTGTGTTGCAGGCAGATTCTTTTCCACTGAGCCACCATTCTGGAAGAGAAAAATATCTGGTAGAGAGCACTCCTGAGCTGGGAGTTGAAGAGCAGATAGTCAGATGGGGAGGGAATACATGGAGAAGTGCATCTTGAAAATCCACATAGAAGGAAAAAGAATAGGCTATTGAAGGAGTTAGAGGCGGTTAAATATTAAGAGAGCAAAAGGCCAGGGGGAGAGATGTTGGGGAGGAGCCTAGCCGGGAGAGGTGGACAGGGGCTGGAATTAGAGATTCAGTGCAAGGGGTTCTAAAGGACGCACCACGTGGCTTGCGGGAGCTTTGTATTATTTACAGTTTTGAGAGGTGAAGATGTGAACATCCTCTAGAAATCTCTCAATGGCTGCTGCTGTTATTGTCCTTGGCAGCTGTGATGAGAACCATTCAAAGGCTTGGTGAAACCAAGTGCTCAATGGCCTCATTGGTTCAAAGAAAGAGGGGAAAGGATTAAGCACTGTTCACAGCTCTTCAGCTGCTCTTCCCAAGTCTGGCAAGTGTTACATGCCATAGAAGTCTTAAATTCCACTTCAGCAGCAGCCAGAAGACACTTTCTCTTGAATTGGTGACATATCCACAAAGTACCTGTCTGCTGGAGTTAGGCAATGTGTGATTTGATTTATACTGACACCACACCAGGTTTTCCCTGATGTCTGCGTTATCTATCACTTCTACGTCCAACTCTACTAAAAGGGGAAGAGCCAAAGGAGGATGATCCCCACATGGTTGTGGCTTCCCCTTTACCGTAGTACCTACTTACTTTCTCAAGCCCCTACTTGCTCTACTGTAAAATGGGAACAATAATGCCTACCTCACCACTGACTTGAGAGAATGAAATGACATACGGTGAGTCAAGTAAGCAGCCTGGAATCCACCCACAGGGCACACCCAGCCAGTGCAGGCTCTCTTACTGTCATCCTTGTCTTGGTGCCCTGGTCTTACCCCCACCCCACCCCACCCCAGGCTTGCTCTTGGGGTAACAGATACAGAAGTAATGAGTTTTCCATGGCCAACATAGCTAATGGACTGATCCCCTCATACACATGGACTCGCAATCTCTGGCAGGCTCAAACATTAATTAATAGTGAACATTTCTTGAGCTCTCACTGTGTTACAAGTGAGTTTCCCCTTTAATCCTCATAAAAATCCTGCACACTGGGAACATTTTACATTTGCTGTGAGGGTATCTTGCCCAAAGCTATGCATCCAGGAAGGGCCTCGGCTGGAAACTGAACAGTCTAGTACCTGCTGCCTGGCACTGCCCTGCACTGCCTCCTCAAGGACTCCGTTCTAGAAGGGAAGGCCTTGCAGGACAGAAATGCACACCGCCTCTCACTGCTCTGAGACCAAAATGAACTGTAGATCCATCAACTAGCATGACTAGTGACGCTTTTCTTCCTAAATCCAAATGTAAAAGAAACGAAGGAAGGATCCTTTTAATTCTGATACCCCATAATTACTGGTGGCAAAAATCCTCAGAAAACTCCATTCCTCATTCAGAAGTTTTGAGGAATGATATGGAGCTTATGCTAGAAAATAAATAAGTCCCACAGAACAGAGACTCTTTTTTCTTACCTGAGATTAGGGCAGCTCCTGGCCCATAATAAATGTTCAATAAATATTTATTGAATGGGGGCAGGACTGACTTCTCCATTAGGTCCAACAGATGCAGTGCCTAGGGCCCAGATACTGTTTAGGGCTCAAGATAATGTTGTGACTTTAATGTCTTTTTAGAACATAATAGAAAAATAAATAATAGTAAATATATAATAATAAATCTAGCCTAAATTATATTCATCTTGATTCCAATGCAGTCATAAAGTATAATTTTTAATATTTGTTTTAAATGGAGGAATGGCTCACAAGAGTTCTAATGCATCCCTGAATGGGTAAGGACGATGCATCAAGGAAAGTATAATTCTCCCAAAAGAAATCTGGGTGTGGCAAGGATGGAGAATGAATTCTGAAAGCAGCCAAAAAAATGATGCCTGTCCACCAATCTAAGAGAGATATGTATGCATAGAATAATGGCCAATAGGAAGCAGAGTCACTTTTTGATAGTTGGGCTCCAAACTGCAACACAAACAACTTTGGTAGCTTAACTGGACCACATGGAGCACCTTCTTTTTTCCTAAACTGGTGAATTTGTTTCCTCGGGCTGCGATACAAAGTTGACGACAAAGTGGGTGGCTTAAAACAACAGGATTTGCTCTCTCATAGGTCTAAAGGCAAAAGTCTGAAGTCAAGGCATCGGCAGGGCCACACTCCCTCAGAAGGCTTGAGAGGAGGATCCTTCCTCACCTCCTCCCTTCCTCCCACCTTCTGATGTTGCCAGCAACCCTTAGCATTCCTTGGCTTGAGGCTGTGTCACTTCAGTCTCTGCCTCTGTCCTCACAAGAGTGTCTCCCTGTGTAGACCTCTGAGTGTCCTCTCCTCATATAAGGACACCGGTTATTGTGTTTGGGACTCATCCTAATCCACTATGCTCCCTTGTTAACTAATTGCATCTACTTCCAAATAAGTTCCCTTTCTTAGGTTCCAGGTGGACACAAATTTGGGGGAGGACACTAGGTTTCAAATGGTTAGATCTTAAACCAGAGCACCTGGTGATCTCTGACCCCTAGAATTCCCCCCACAACTTGCAGATACCCAAGTCTGATATTTTTGGCATCCTGGCTGCATGGAAGGAAAAGATAGAAGTTACTATCATGTCCTGATCTTTTAATGCATTATAACCCCATTCTACTGCAAACCTGAGCCAAGAAGATTCTGAAACAGACCAATCAGAGCAGTGTGGCTCAATGGTTAAAAGTCAGAGGCTGTAATCAGGCTGCCCAGGTTCAACCCTGGTTGGCCTGGTTACCTACTGTCTGGGTGACACTCTGGGCCTTGGTTTTCTTCTTCACAAAACGTAATTGATGAAAAGGGTACTGTTTCATAAGGTTGTAGTGGTAAAAGGTAAATGCAAAAATGGAACTAAATTCTTAGTTCAGCCTAGCACAATGTAAGCCCTGACTAAAAGTTATTGTTATTAACTTGTGTTTAATAAATTCCTACAAATTGTTATTCATTTGTAGAAATGAGAAAGGAGGTTTAAAAGCAATTCCCCATCAGAAAGACCTTACGGGGGAGGGAGGAGGGAGGAGGGTTCAGGATGGGGAACACGTATATGCCTGTGGCAGATTCATTTCGATATATGGCAGAACCAATACAATATTGTAAAGTTTAAAAAAAAAATAAAATTAATTTTAAAAAAAAGAAACACTTTACGGAGTTTTCATAAAATCTTTTTCTCTGCCTGCAGTCTGTACCAGGTCCTCACTCCTAACCTAGTACTGACCCAAGTCCCTGGGACGCCAGACTGGAGTATAAAACATAGGAACAGACCCCACAGTCCATGTGCTTTGCTTAACAATGGAAGCTTTGTTACAGAGCTGAACTTAAGGGTCCAGCTCTGTTGTCCCTTAGGGTGGGTCCTCCCCCGGAAACTCTCCGAACCATCCATGAACAGATCAACTTCCAGAGGCCCAGCTCATTCATTTACCACACTCATGCTGAGATCACAGCTGTGCCCACTGTCAGCTAAATGCAGGGCTGGGTTGTCCTTCAGTCTAGAGATGTGGCCAGGCTGGGGCACCTCTGGCCAGAGCAGGTCCATGAGGCAGTAAATAAATCAGGCTGTGCCAGGATTGCCCAGGAAGAGGATTTGAGCTTCTTTCTGTCCAAAGGCTCTGGCGCCCTGGCTTTATCTGGTGGATGGCATATAAGACTAGCTTATCCAGAGTGACATGAGGTTGGCTGGAGGCCAAATTGCTATTGATTTTTCTTGCTAGGGTCTGAGGCTGAGACAAGAGACTGCTTTCTGTGTCAGCTGTGTGAGCCAGCTCAGAGAGGATGGCTGGGGGTGTGGAGGGTGTGAGGGGTGTGGGGGTGTGGGGGGAGAGGCTGGCTGAAGGTGATGGAAGAGAGGGCATATGTCAGAAGCAGGGTAAGAGCCTTCGCAGCCGTTGTGTGTCTCGTGGGATGAAGGATGCCTGTGAAGAGCTGCTCTGTTGCTCCAGCAAAGAGTCCCATGTATTTTCTTTGTTTTTTATAGCTTTCAAAAGTCTCCAGTGTCCAGCCCTATGGTGGGACAGGGTTTGACACTTCTAACTTCCCTTCCTTCTCCTGCCAGGATGAAGGGATCCAAGCAGAGCAGAACCCCCAGTCTGTGTTCAGGCAGAGCCCCTAATCCTATAGAAGCTGGAGCAAGAGGACAGATGGGAGTCCACATACGCTAAGTCTTTCAGAATGATATTTTTCACCAGTGGAGTATGTAAAATACATTCTTCCCTCTATCCTTGACAAATACACCTTCCTAATGCTCTGCAAGGCCAGGAATGAATTTAGACTTCTCAGGATCCTCAGTGTTCCTTGCCATTAGTTCCCACCCACTAGTCTCCTATCGCAACCTCGGTCCCATCCTGCATCATGAAGAGCAGGCTCTCTTACTTATGGACACTCCAGCCTTTGTATCCATGCTCTGTCCCACTTCTCAAGCTTAGGGTGTGCATGCTGGTTGGGGAGGTTTGGTCTTTCAAGGAAGAAAGAAAAGGAGGGTGTCCTCATGCCCTGGAGACAGGATCAGGGCCACTTGGGAAGGAAATTATGGAGTCCCAGGTGCCCAGTGTGGAGTCTAGAAGGACCAGGCCCTGGGGGCCACATGGACACATCTCCTTGGTCTCATAGACTCTGTGGGGAAACACGAGGACATAGGAGAACCAGAGGGACCCTTTAAAACGGGGACAGGGGCAAGACCATGTTGCCTGATTCTAAAGGCTCTTCTGTTCATGCTAAAACCCTGAAATTCTGATCTCCAATTTGGAGACCAGGCTCATATGGCATTTCTGAAGTTGGGGGAGATGAATCTTTGTGATTCTTGCCTCCCAAGGAAAAGGTTAACCAGGATAGGAAGGAATGTCTTGGAATCAGGGAGATCAGAGGAGAAACAGAATTGGAAGCACACTGACAATGGCCTGTGCCTTCCTTTCAACCTTCTCTGAATCTAACAATCTTCCCTCCACAATCCATATGTTTTCTGGTGTTTCCTAATCCTCTGCTTGGCAGGCCCCTGAGTGCTGCATCCATATTTTTGTCTGCTCTTTTGTCTGATGAGTTTCTTTCTACATGCCTGAGCTGGCAGCAGTGAGCCTGCAAAACGGAGCTTCTACCCCTTCACACAAAGATTCCTCATGTTCTTTGAAAAAGCCTTCCCAGCCTTCACTGCTCTCCTTTGCCCACCATCTCCTTTTCTCTGGGTCCTATTATTTATATATATTAGCAGCCTTGGTGTTCTCGCATTTTTTCTCCACAGAGTTGACTGTTATGTAAGAGTCTCATAGACCTGCCTCCCAGAAGCTGAAGTGTCTGTTGCTATAACTACAATGCTCATAAATTCAACCTCACTTAAAATTATGCATTTTCCAAACTCCCCAAGTGAAGACTTAGAAGGGTTGGGCTAGCTGGATTTTTAACCATAAAGTTCATGTCTAGACCCCCCAAATCTGTCCTGTTTACATTTAAAATGTTTATACAGGGACTGGGGTTTCTTTTCATTTCTGCAGACACTTTAAAGGGTAAGTTTTGTTTCTGCATCTGGAGTTACAGACATTATCCACTCCCCATGAAATAGATTTTAGTTTGCCACCAGATCCCACAAGTAACGAGATCAGTAGGATGGAAGGAGAGGAAATGTGTGATTGTGAACTAGCCAATGGCTTTTGTGTCCAGTCTGTTTTCCTGCTATACCTGTGTTTCTGATTTGAGCTGCTCTTTGGAACTTTGTATGAGGTCATGAGATAAGGGGGCAGAGGAGACCTTGCAAATTGGCAATAGTTGATTGTTGCTACATGAAAGGATGTACTTTTAATAGAAATAAGGAATCAGGAATCCAAACATTACCCTTCTTTCCTGCTGCCGTGGCCCTAATCCAGGACCCAGCCTCTCCTCCCAGGAATACCTCCATAGCTTCTATGGATAACTTCTACTTTTCCAACAATACACATTCTTCTCTCTCTCTCTCTTTTTTTTTTTAAATAGAGAACCCCAGTCTAGTTGGTGATGACCACATGCCAAGCTAAAAACTATCTTCCCAGCATTCCGTAGGGACTAGGAAATATACTTGTTATCTACTGCTGTGTAACTAAGTATCATAAACTTGATGACTTCCTTCTCATAGACTTTCTACATACAGAAAACCAGAGAGGGAAAGTTCTGTGAGGAGAAAGGCTGGCTGGGTCCTTTGCTATGCAGTCAGCCTGGGAAACCAAATTGCCATGATAGAGTCAGGCAAGGCTGGGGTCTCAACTGAAGGTTTGACTGGGGAAGGATTTGCTTCCAAGCTCACGATTTTGTTGGAGAATTCAGTTCCTGTTTAGTTCAGGGTCTCAGCTGCTTGCTGACTCCTGGACAGAGACCTCCCTCCCTTTCTTGCCATGTGAAAAAATGCCCTCTCCAGTATAGCACTTGGCATCATCAAAATATGCAAGCAGAGAGGGCAATAGAGTCTGGTAGCAAGACAGAGGGGACAGACTTTTGTAACATAATCATGGAAGTGACATCCTGTCACCTTTGCTGTGTTCCATCCATTGGAAGCCAGTTGCTCTGGTCACTAGCTTAATGTCAGAGTTTGAGTTTCTGGGCTCAGCTGCATGTAACATGCCCCATCCCTGGGCTTTTCAGGTACAAAAGACAATAATCCTCTCCCTCTTTTCTATCTAAAGCCCACCTGTGCTGAGTTTTCCATCACTTGCACCAAAAGAGAATATTCTAATATAGAAGGCGTTAATAAATATTTGATGAATGAATTTAAAGGATGTGCTGAGAATTGACAAGAAATTGTAGAACTCTGAAGGCTGAAGATCCTCGGAATAACATCCAGGGGTTGGCAAGCTTTTCCTACAAAAAAACTGCCTAGTAAATATTTTAGACTTTGTGGACCATCCAGTCTGTGGTATGATCACTCAACCCTGCAGTGGGAGAGCTGCCATAGATGATCACAGATGAGTGCAGCTGGGTTCCAATAAAACTTTATTTACAAAATCAGGCAGCAGATGAGATATGTCACATGGGCTGCAGTTTGCTGAGTCTTGCCTTAGGGCACTGATACATGTGGAAAGATGGTTAATTAATATTTTTTAAAATACCTGAGCAGATTGGTGACCTTGGGGGATGCAGCTGCAAAGTTAGAGCTTCAACATCTTCCTGTCCATCAATCCTCTCCTCCTTTCCTGGTCCTTCCAGAGCCTGAAGTGCTTTGGCATGAGGGAGGGGGTGGCCAGGCTCTTTGCAGCTGCATGGTCAGCCTACCCTCCATCTCTCAGCTGGCCAGAGTACCATCAGCCTGGACCTTTCTCTGTTCCCTTCTCCTCCTCTCACCATCAACTCTTTTCCTTCTTTCCTTCTTCTGTCCACTCACCAACATGCTATTCCTTCTCCTCTTCTCCCTGCTTGGTCCATACACGTAGGAAAGAGGAGAGATGCATGCTAAGTCGCTTCAGTCGTGTCTGACTCTTTGCAACTCTATGGACCATAGCCCACAAGGGTCCTCTGTCCATGAGATTCTCCAGGCAAGAATACTGGAGTGGGTTATTGTGCCCTCCTCCAGGGAATCTTCCGGACCCAGGGAATCAAACCCACATCTCTTACTCTCCTGCATTGGCAGGTGGGTTCTTTACCACTAGTACCACCTGGGAAGCCCCAAAGAGAGACCAGACATTGAAAAGAAAAAGAAATGAAATCACACTGGCTCCTTCCCCAGGGCACGCATGAATCTTACTGCTTCCCCAAAGTGCTACAGGTGAGAAGCGCTTTTCTTCTCAGCATCTGAGCTTTTCTCAGAGGAGAGCAGGAGAAAGAACCCCCACCACGAGGGAAGCACATGGGAAGGTAGGGCTCCTAACAGTGGGGACTTTCTCCTGGAATGTCAGCCGCAGCAGGGCAGGGCCTGTGTCCCCAGGCTGTCCCAGTGCCCAGAGCAGTGCCTGCACTTGTTTTGTGTGCAGCAAATAGTTACTGAACAAATCAATGAATGGAGCCCTTGCAGCTGGTATTCTGAGTGATTTCTCAAATGAAGGCTCACTTTATTTTCAGGCTGCTAAAGACTCTGCTTCCTTAGCTTAGCTCCAGGCCAGCTGCAAAGACTCCCTAAGCTGGAGGCGGGAGGGGTGATCCTGTCCTCTGTAATCTTTTTAAGTGACTTCTTTGGAAAGGGCTTTGCATGCATTAAACACTGGGTTGGCAGAGTCTTAAGCATCTTTCAGAGGTGGTGTCAGGCAGCTGCTGCCAATAGGGACCACAGGAGGCTGGGTAAAAAGATGGATGAAGGATTATCTCCTCTCCGTGGAGCCAAGGAGGGGCAGGGCCAAGGGCTGCACAGAGCGCTGTCCACAGTGACCAGGCCCCTCATGTGCTCCCTTTCCTTCTGCATCAGGCAGAGCATAGCCCTGCAATCAAGAACAGAGACTTGGTACTTCTGTGGCTTCACTTTACAATTTTACCATCTCCCCAGTTAGCTGTGTGGCCCCGAGCAGATTATATGCCCTCTCTGTGTCACAGTCTCAAAATACTGACTGTGCTACAGACTTATTGGAGCCTACAGGACTTAACCCTGTGCTATAGAACCTAACACAGGGTTAGGCTTTAAAGTCAGCTGGATATCATGTATAGTCCAAAATACCCTTGAAAAATGCCTTAAATCACCATAAAATTCAGTCTGTGCGATTTTGTGTGTCTCCAGTGCTACACAGAATTTTCCAGGCGCACGAAAGGACCAATGGGAAGTCCGAGTGCAAGTGCTTGGGAAGTGAAATCATTCTGTCTTCCAGATAATTATCAAAAGCCTGGCAGGGAAGGAAAGTCTCGAGGGTGGGGTGGGGTGAAGATTCCTCAAACACTCTGGCTTGCCTGAGATTTTTCTCCATTCTAGTTTCATAGTTCATGTCTGCAGCCTTCATACATGTTAATTGTTTTGTTTATAATAGGAAAGATCAAAGCAATAATGGTGGTGTGTGGTCTAGGGGTGGAGTGGACATTAGGAAAGTTGAAAAGACCTCAGAGAGTCCTGTCTGTGAAATGATAGACCATGCAGTCAACGTGTAGGGCAGTGCTTGGCACAGAAGAAGCACTCCAAAAAGGAGAGATTTAGACTGATGTGATGTGATGGTGGTATGATGGTGATGATGATGATGGTGATGATGACAGTACCGTCTTAAGAACCTCAGCTGAGCATGGTAATTAGAGAGTGTGGCGGATGCTGTCAGCACTCCTCCCTTACTCCCTGGGTCTTTTTGCTCTTCTCCCCAGCCTGCACCTGAGCTGTCACTGACTCACTCATGAGCTGTCCTCAGGCTGCCAGAACCTCTTTTAGTCTGTGCCAATGTAGTGCTGGAAGTCCCTGGGAATTTATGACTGGCCTGGCAGTCTTGGTTTTGGGGACAGCCCTGAGGTCTCACCCACACTGTCTCCATACTCTCCTGCAGGATGGAGCCCCTTTGTCCCACTCCCCCACTTCCTAAGTCACTTTTGCTATGTTTTCAGGGTATCAATGCACACAGGCTAGACTTGACAAGTAGAGAAACTGGGAGCCAAGAGGACCTGTCTGAGGGCAAGGAACCTGCCTGAGGACTCTCTTTAGGGCAGAGCTTGGTAGGGCACCTGGCTCATAAAAGTGCCCCCAAATGCTTGTGGGATAAATGAATGAAAGAGTCAGTGGCCAGGACTGCACCCCTGCCCCTGAGGCAACAGGTTCAAATGCAGCTCCAGAGAACATTCTGGGCTGAAGCACTTACCTGGCAGGTGCCTCTGGCGCTGTGCTCCTGGGGGCCTCTGGTTCTGGGAAGCACGTCCCAGCCAAGGGCCCAGCATGGGCACATCTGTACACCCTTGTCATCAGCCCAAATATGTTGAGAGGTCATCTGTCTTCCTCTGTATTTGCCACAAGGGCATTTAACAGAGGTCAGAGATATCTGCCCAGACTTCCTCAAACTTTGATCTGCACTTAAGCCTCCTGGTTGTTCAAATAGTAGATTCTGATCTGGTGAGACAGGGTGGACCTAAGAGTCTGCTATTTTGAACAAGCTTCCCCTGCTCGCCTACGAGCTGTACTTGGCCTAGCAAGGTCCTAAGAATATAGGCATATACTTGTTTGCACGGTCGCCTCCTCCCGGGAAGACTCTTTCCCTCAACGCAGCCTTTAGGATTCAGCTCATATGTGGGTCCTGATCCGCTTGAGTCTTCCTTGTCCTCTCAGTTGGAAGAAAGCTTTTGCCGTGCCAGCTTTTCTGTGCCTCTTATAACATTAACACCTTGACGGCATGGTTATTTTATGTCCTGGCCTGTGGGCTCCTTAAGGAGCTCTGTGATTCCATCTTGAAATATCTGAAGCACCTCTTTGACTCCCTGGCACTCTGCAGCAATTGCTCACTTGTACATGCCAGGCACTGGGCTCAGGCCCCACTGGGCACTATCTCAATAATCCTCAGATAGTCTTATGAGGTAGGTATTAGCATCCAGAGGCTCAGAAAGGTGAGATCAGTTGCTTGAGGACATGGCTATTAAGTGGTCAAACCCAGTGAATCCATCTGTCAACTGCTAAAGCCCAGGCTCTTCTGCATTTTGTGTGTGTTGAATGAATGAATAAGTGTATGAACGGATAAGATTTATGATGAAAGAACTGATTCTGTGCAAAATGCTTCAGAGAAAGCTAGGAAATTCACATGCTTTGACTTGAGGTGAGGTTGAGTCTCCCCCAACCTCTCCTTCCCCTCCATCCTGAGATTTCTGTGAAATTCTTATTCATAATTGAGACCCTGTCCATGAAGAACAGGAAGCTGACATTTTTAGCCCCAGCTCTTGCACTTTTTGACACACTTGGGTTTAGTCCTCAACTTAACATCTCATCTCTCACAAAATAGTATCTCTTTCCCCTAAGGCGTGGGGAGAGAGCTCCCCGCCTCCTCAAGGGTGGGGTCGTTTAGGGCGGGGGCAGGTGCTGCTGTTCAGAAAAGCACAGCGGCTGGCTGACGGAAGCAGGCAGCTGTTGGCCTTTATTTCACTGGAGCAGCTTATCTCAGATCATCTCTTCAATCACAGGCCCTTAAACAGCTTCTGACAATCAATTCATATCCCTGCTGCTGGGAGGTGGAGGAAAAGAATTACCTTACTTATCTGTGTATAAGCTGGAAAAAAATTACCGTACTTATCTGTGTATAACCTGCAGCCGCCCTGTGGCTGAGTGAGATCACTCTCGGAATGGGGTGAGTGCAGGCCATGCATGCGCAGGGGAAAGCGCTCGATAAATGTGAGGTGTGCTTCCTTGGAGTTCATCTCCATGCCCCAGACCTCAAAGCTTCCTACCCACCATCCAGAAATCTTCCTCCAGGGAGCTCCTCCAGCTGAGGTGAAGTGCTCCCCAGGGCTGAGCTGTTCTGTCTATAGTTCACAGCATCTCTCTTTCCTGTTTTTCCTGTTTTTCTTTCTTCTACTCCAAGCTGGTGCCTGACATGTCCTGGGCCTTCTGTAAATTTCTGGGTAATGGGGAAATTTACCAAGGGTATCAGATGGAGAAAACCACCCGGGTACGGGGAGTGAGGCATGAAAAGGCATGCCCCTCTGGAAAGGCAGGCAGTTTGAGTGGGAGTGGCTGGGAAGATAAGGCTGAAAAAGGCTTTGGGACAAGATCCTCAGGAGCAAGCTGAGACCTGCAAAAGAATTAGGACTTGACACATCAGGGAATAATTAAGAGGCCACTGGAGTTTAGGAAGCTCCTTGGCAGCTGTGTGAAGGGTGGACTGTGGGTTGAGGGACAGAGTGGCCTGAAGGAGAACAGACAGAAAGCTGTTGCTAGAATCAAAGTGATATTTGAAATATTTAACTACTGGCCCCAGAGCAATGGAACACGTGGTAGGTTCTGAGATCAAACAGCCAGAAGGGGCTGGGGAAAGATCTTGGTGCCCCTGCTGTACTCGATGTTAACCCTTTAGTTGCCAGACCCTGGCAATCTGGGGGTTCCAGGAGAGGGGCCTGGTGGGCCTCAGTGGGGTGGGGTAGAGGGAGCTGAGGATTCAGGCTAGTGATATTTACCAGTAGATATGGCAGTGTTGGAGAAGGAAATGGCAACCCACTTCAGTATTCTTGCCTGGAGAATCCCATGGACGGAGGAGCCTGGCGGGCTACAGTCCACAGGGTCACAGAGTCCGACACGACTGAGCGACTTCACTTTCACTTTCATGGCAGTGGTATGATATTTTCCGAATGCTAATGGTTGTAAGAGCACAAGCAGCCTAGTCAATCCTGGCTTTTTCCTGGGTCTTGGAGAGACTGAGGCAGATTTCAGAAAGATTGCTGAGGTGAAATGACAGTAGAGTTTGGTAATGGCCTTAGTTCTCACACTATCATAAGGAAACTGCCTTGTTCTGAGCCCTCCGGGGAAGGTAGCGGGGGTGGTGTCATCCCTTGGCCATGCTGGTTATTATTTCTGATTATCCATGCCACTGCATTCTGATTACCCGTCCCTCCTTTCCCTCTGGGGAAACATATTCCTCCCATTCTTAGTCCATTTGGTACGAGGGTGCTTATGTTTCTCAGGGCTGGCCCATCAGCATTTGCATCCACTGGACAGAGCCAGTGGTTCAGCAGTAAGGTTGTGATCCTGGTTGTCTCAATGAGAGTCAACGTTAGCAATGTGACTGGAACTTCTGGTAGAAACAAGCCTTCTTTCTACTGAGATAGAAAGATTTCCTAAAGGAAATCAGTCCTGAATATTCATTGGCAGGACTGATGCTGAAGCTGAAACTCTAATACTTTGGCCACCTGATATGAAGAGTTGACTCACTAGAAAAGACCCTGATGCTGGGAAAGATTGAAGGTGAGAGGAGAAGGGGATGACTGAAGATGAGATGGTTGGATGGTATCACCAACTCAATGGACATGAGTTTGAGTAAACTCTGGGAGTTGGTGATGGACAGGAGGCCTGGCATGCTGCAGTCCACGGGGTCACAAAGAGTTGGACACGACTGAACGACTGAACTGAACCGAACTTCTATTTAGATAGCTAAAGTGGAGCATCTAAACCTAGAGGTAACTTGTCTGAGAATGAAACTGACACAGAGCAAAATAGTGCTGAGTGGGGTCGCTGAGAGTCGGACACGACTGAAAGACTTCCCTTTCCCTTTTCACTTTCATGCATTGGAGGAGGAAATGGCAACCCACTCCAGTGTTCTTGCCTGGAGAATCCCAGGGACAGGAGTCTCGTGGGCTGCCGTCTATGGGGTCACACAGAGTCGGACATGACTGAAGCGACTTAGCAGCAGCAGCAGCAGCAGCAGCAGCTAGAATTCCCAAAGAAAGAGCATGAGCTATGCCTGCAGCCTATGTGCATATGTGCTCAGTCACTTCAGACATGTGTGACTCTTTGCAACCCCATGAACCATAGCCCTGTAGGCTCCTCTGTCCATGAGATTTTCTCGACATGAATACTGGAGTGGAGTGCCATACCTTCCTCCAAGTGATCTTCCCAAACCAGGGGTTGAACCCGTGTCTCCTTCGTCTCATGCCTTGTAGGTGGATTCTTTACTGCTGAGCCACTGAGAAAGCCCCCTGCAGCCTACACTTTAAGTTACTTGAGCCTACAAATTTGCTTTTTTTTTCCTGAAGCCAGTTTGAGTTGGGTCTTCTATTACTTACAAATCAGGTTATTCTCCTCTGAGATGTAGGAACTGAGACACGAAGACTGAAGTTCACGTATGTCAGTTTAAACTAAGAGTCACCTAATGTGCACAGGTTGGAGTGGCCACGTGCTCACCTAGGCAGAAATATTGGAGGAGAGGTAACAGAAAGGAACAAGAGTGAGAGATGGAATAGATGAACAGAGAGAAAGAGACAAAGATAAGAGTCAATATGACCTCAGGAAAAAAATGAGAAAGGTCTCTATTCCTGAGGTCCTCATGGTCCCTGCCTCTGTACCCACAGGAAGCCTGGTCACATATCCTGCTCTCAGTTTCTTCTCCTTGTATCCTCCCAGTAAAATAGCCTCTGGGACTCGCATTGGTCTAAGTGGATTTCTTTTGCTGACCACCAGATAGTTACAACCGACATACCATAGCATAGCATGGGACAGAGGAGACAAGGAAAAGAAATGGAGGATGAAGTTAGAGATGGTATTACAGGGAGAGAAGGCAGGAGGCACAGGTTGGGGCTGGGGGATGAACCAGAATTAAAACTAGGTTTTGACTAGCCAGCAGGGTGTTTTCTTGAGCCTGAACTCTGACCTGTTACAGATAATGCAGATTGCTCCCTCCTGAAAATCAAAGTCCAAGAAATTCAAACAGCCAGATCCCACAGCTCTGCCCTGAGTGTACACTCAGGGTTATTGTTTGGTATCTGCCTTCATTTGTGCTGATCTCCCCTGGGGTCCCAGCTTCTAACTGGCCTGCCCTTGGTTGGTTGGCATCTGCGAGGTTGCACTCCCCTCTTTGGCATCGCTCCTTGCCTCTTCACTCCTGTCTCCCATCCATCACACCACACTCACCAGCCTCTCCTAGGAGTTATTGGCCAGTCTTTGATCCCCTCAGTCACTGGATAAAGCACTAGTCAGGTAAAGCTCTGCATGTATCCTCTTGGCTCTCACCATACCCATGTACATGGCTGCCTTACTCCAGCATCTGAGACTGCCAGGGAGCTATCTTTGGCCAGGAGCATTCTTGAGGGCAGAGGGCAGGCAGGCCAGAATGCTGGGAGATCAACCCCTCCCAGAAGCAGGACCAAAGCCAGACAGGAGTTGGTAGGCAGTTACCCCAGCTTCCTGCTCCTGGGGGTGGTAAACTTAGTCAGACTGTCACATCCCTAATTTAGGCCTCTGTCATGTCTCGCTTGGATTCTGTCTTGCCTTCTATCCACTCTGTATCAGAAGGAGCTTCCTAAAATGCAAACCTAATCATTTCCCTCCTCTGCTCCCCAGTGCTCTTGAGCAAAGTCCAAACCCCTTACGTAGATGACAGCCCCTGCCTATCCCTGTCTTCAGTCTGGACCTTGACCTGTGCTATTCCCATCTCCTAGAATCTTCAACCCCTTTTCCTTTCCCAATACCTTGGCCCAGCCCTTGGTGACTCATGGTTCTAGGTCTCAGCCCCCCCAGAAAGGCCTCCAGCCCCCAGTCAGCATTGTAGGCACAGCACTCTGCCTTTCAGTCTCCTCACCCTGGGCTTTAGCTGTGCTGCCTGCCCTTCTCTCCAGAGAGCCATGTTTGCAGCTATGATTGTGTATTAGAAATGACCGGGGGCCTTTACCATGCAGACCTGCCCCTACCCCACATCAAATTAAAGCAGAATCTCTGGGGTTGGGGTGGAGAACCACATTCAATAGCATGATGTCCATGAAGGTAGGGCCTAAGTCTTACTTATTTCATCTCCAGTCCCTGGCACACACTAGGAGGTCCCTGGTAAATGCTGGCTGTGAATACAAATGACAGCTGCAGACAGGCTGTCCTTAAGTGCCAGGCACTGGTTTTTACTTTATTGTATTTTTAATTGGAGGTTAATTACTACTGTCCATGGGGTTGCAAAGAGTTGGACACGACTGAGCGACTAAGCACAGCACAGCACTTTACTATATTGTGATAGTTTCTGCCATACATCAACATGAATCAGTCATAGGTATACATATGTCCCCTCCCTCTTGAACCTCCCTTCCACCTCCTTCCCTATCCCACCTCTCTAGGTTGTCACAGAGCATCAGCTTTGGGTTCCCAGCCACTGTTCTAAGAGACTGAATGAACAAATGAGTGAATGAATGTGTGAGCGAATGAATGAATGAGTGAGTGAGTGAATGAATGAGTAAAAGGCCCACCCACGTGCATCTGGGAACTGGAGATTCCAAAGAAATGTCTGTCACTAAGACGTCTAATTGTCTAGCGGGCAGCAAACAGCCTGTTGCCAGAGCAGAGATTAAGTAGTCATCTAGCCCTGGGGCACGACCGACCACGGTGGTCACTGCTGAGCTGCCAAGTCACCAGTAAGTCGCCTCAGGGAGCAGCCACAGAGCTGGGAACCTGGAGCAGTTGCAAGAGCTGGGGCTGGGGAGTGGGGCAGGGGAAGGAACCACTAAGTCAGAATGAGTTTTGGGGGGTGGGGATCTTTAAAATGCATTGTTTCTGGAGTAGCAGCAGAGAGTTGGACGTGGCCCCAGAGCTGTGTGCTGGAAGTGGGGTAATTTGGGGTTGCAGGGCTGGCTGTGCAGCTTTCTTTGCCATGAAACTGCGCTGGGGAGTATACCAGAGAGGACGAAAATCCTCTCCCAGCTTCACTGGCAAGAATGAAAATATATGGTTTAATAAAAATGGCTGATTCAATTTCAAACAAGTGGCTCATACCCACCTCTGAGTAGCTGCTGTTAAAAATCCAGGCTCTGGCCCTGTTTTAAATGAAGCCTGAGGTGGAAAAAAAAAAAAAGGGGGGGGGCCTATTTGGATTGTGGGGAGGTCATGGAGCTTGGGTGAAGCCTGTTTCAATGTGAGTTTGGAAAATGAAGTCAAAGCAAGGACTTCGTGTTGCTTGATGATTTTTTTCTCTGCGCAGAGCTGGCTCTAAATGGCATTAGCTATAATGAGGTGGCCCCCTGCGCTGCCGGATGGGAGGGGTGTGAGGTGGGGAAGTGATTACAGAGCAGGAGTCCCTGCAGGACTGGCTGCCGTCCTGGGAGCCCTCTGGGGCTCTGGAGTGCTTTGTTGGGGCTCCCCGCCTCCCTTTGTTCTGTCTCCATGGCCAGAAGGAGCCTGAGGCAGAGCAGGGTGGCATTCTGGGCTCCCCTAGCCCCAGCTGCCAGTTCCCTGGTTATCTGAATTGAAAAGGTCAGAGGTTAAGTGAGAGATCAGAGTCCTTGGGTCAGGGAAAGAAAAACAAATCCCCAGGGCCTTTGGCTGCGCTCTTGAAGCGTGTAGGCCGTGCCCTCTGGTACAGATGGGGGAATATTTTATACATGACCCTGTCCTTTTCTGTTACCATGTAAATTGATTGATTTTTTTTCTTTAATCGAGTTAGGGGGATTTCATGGAGGGGAAAAAGGATTGGATGGGCATTTGGATTTTGTTGGAGGCCAGGGAGTAGCAACTCCAGCTCTGGCTTCCACTTCACACAAGGAAGCTGGCAAGGACCGCTGGCCTCAGTTTCCCTGTCTTCACATGACAAAGTCCCAGAGAGGATGTCCTGACAAGGGATCTGAGAAGCACAGGATCTTATAAGGAAACTGGGACATGGAACCTGCTCTTATGAAGGAAGGAGGCATATTTAAGAGCATGTTACTCTGTGGTTTTAACAAGTCTTTAAGGCTCATCAATCAGGAACCCATTGTGGAGTCTGCTCTGGGTTCTTAGCCTGTATGAAGAGCAGGAAGGGTTACTGAAGGATAACACAAGATAATGCCTCTCCAGGGACATTTTAGATTGTTTCAGAGAAAAAAAAACTCTTAGCACTGATCATTTCTGGCCCTGAAACCTCAGGCCAGATTCTCCAGGCCTTAATTTACCTGTCTGTAGTATGGGAGTAATGGGCCTCTTGCCTTTACCTCTTCAGGGCACCCTAATACCTGTGTTTCTTTCCCAGGGGACTTTGGCTTCTCATGACCATCATTTTATCTGCCCTTGAAGTGGCCAGAAGTGCCCAGAAGTAAATGCTGCCCTCCCCTCCCCTCCCCCAATAGAGATGCAAACATAGCTCTCAACCCATGTCTGATGGAATTGGTGAATAAATACCCCCAACTTCCTCCCCACCGGGTACAGTGACTCTGAGGTGTGAATGTTCTACATCATTTCCCAGAATTTCCCCAGGGGATCCAGCTCAAGTTTCCTATGGGTCTAACTCACTTGGTACTGCTGCTGCTGCTGCTAAATCGCTTCAGTCATGTCCGACTCTGTGCGACCCCATAGAGGGCAGCCCATCAGGCTCCTCCGTCCATGGGATTCTCTGGGCAAAAACACTGGAGTGGGTTGCCATTTCCTTCTCCAATGCATAAAAGTGAAAATTGAAAGTGAAGGCATTCAGTCGCATCCGACTCTTGGTGACCCCATGGACTACAGCCCACCAGGCTCCTCCGTCCATGGGATTTTCCAGGCAAGAGCAGTGGAGTGGGGTGCCACTGCCTTCTTTGCACTTGGTACTAGGCCTGCCTTTTATTGACTACCTTCCTCACCACCCTTCCCCTACTTCATTCAATTCCTGGATAAACTACTTGTACTGGAGTCCTGCTCAAGGTTGACTTCTGGGAGAACTAAGACAATGGGGGGACGAGAAGAAGCAGGGTTTTCATGGAGCTATTGCATGATTGAGCAATGCTAAGCATATGGAGAACCTGGCCCAGAATGAGCACTTGAATAAGTGATAAATAATATCAACAAGATTCTTAAAATTTATCTGAGAGAGAGGCACTTTTAAGTAACAGCAAGGTTCTTATTGGCCAAGTGGTTTAGAGGAGGAAGTGGAGGATCCCAAAGTGGGGATGCTTAGATAGGGCCCCAGAAAGAGAGTGAGATATGAAGTTGGGGGAGGGAGGTGATTGGTATAAGAGGCTATATCCATGGCCTTCAAAGAGTGCCTGCCTTCTGGAGGGTCCGTGGCATTTCTTTGTCACTGTTTCTCAAGCTCTCAATACACTGTGAAGCTCTGTCTTAGCACTTGACAAAGTTTTGGCAATTATTTGAATAATGTTCCTGTTTCTTGTCTGAGCGTAAGGCTCCAAAGGAGCAGATGGGTCATGTCCAGTCAGCACTGTGTCCCCAACACCTGGCACACAGCCTCACATCTTAGGTCTCTAATAAATGAACCAGCAAAGACGTGAATGAATGACAAATGAAGGGATAAACATAGTCTGCTAACCCTAGTTAGCGTGGAAGAGGTTGGAGTAGAACAGTTTAAGGTTTTGGCAAAGGGATCAATCTGGTACAAGTAGAAAAGGAAATATTGCCAAAAAAATTAAAAAAAAGATATGCTCAAAACAAATGGTGGAGGGCCTTGAGTGCTGATTTAGGAGATTAGACTTTTATCCTAGCTGGGACTCATCGAAGGTCTTTGAGCTTGGGGCTGACACGGCAGAAACAGTTTTTTAAGGAACTTTTCCTGGCACTTTCCTTGGCTGTAAAATGGAGTTTCAGTCTGCTTACATTATTTGGTTTCTGTGAACTTAAGTGAGATAATACATTGGCGATGCTTAGGACAGTACCTGGGACAGCAGCCCCTGAATGTTAGCTCCTCTTTTTAGTTCTTCTTGCTAGTGTTTTACAAAAGGGAGATGGTAAATAGAGAAGAGCAGAAGGCCATAGCCTGAGGCCATGGTTAAGGGGTCAGGAATGCCCGGGAAGGAGCAGTTGGAGGGAAGGTAGATATAGTGCATGCTGTCAGGAGCTGCCCAGATCCCCATTAGGAAAGGATTGATTCCCCCAACTGCTGGGGGTGCTGTCAAGTGGCTTCTGGCTGAAGAACACTGCTGCATCCAAGCCTCCCCTCCTTCCAAGGGCATCCCTCATCCCGTGGCTGCTCTGCAGGGACCCTAAAGAGCTGGCCCTTCTGCTCTAGCTCAGGCTTCAGAATGCCATACCAGCTCCCCAGCTCCCAAGGGGCTGGCTGAGGATTTTGCTGAGACTGAATCAGAGCTCAGCTTCCCCCTCATTCAGCTCCTGCTCCCCACTTCCATGGGTATTAATATGGAGAGCACCCCTAATCATCTGCATCTCAGAGTCAGCTTTGCAGGGAAGTCAGCTTGCAGCTATGGGAGAAATAGGCAGGAGAATAGTGTCCTGCAGGCCCTGGAAAGAGAAAGATCCAGAAGGAGAAGATGGCAGCAGGACCCAATGCTGCCATGAGAGCAGGAGTGAGAATCTGAGAAAGGCTATTGGGTGTAGCAACTAGGAAGCCAGCAAGGATCCCAGAGCCATTATTCCAATGAATGAGAGAGGCTGAAAAATTGAGGATGGAATGGAATAAAACTGTGAGCACAGAAGAATCTAGAAGGTAGGCCAGGAAAGAAGGTGGGCCATGAGAAACTAGCCTCTTTCTATTGCCTCATTTTTGTGTTACATCCAATCAAGGAGTCCCATCAGAATCTCCTTCTGCCCACAGGCTCAAGAGACATCAAATATTTTTTTAACTGTGAAATTTAAAAACAGCGATTTGTTTTTGCGGCATTGAGAATGCAAGCCTTGGGGACCTCATTTCCCCAGTAATGAAAAGGCTCTGTAATCCCGATTCTGGGCATTTTGTAAAATGAGAGTCTTGTGTCAGCCCAGCCATGGCTCTCCACTCTGCTCCTCCTCCACAAGCGCTTTCAGCTCCCTCTTTGGAACACGAGCCCTGTGCCTCTTCCCTTTTGGCCTCCCTTGACATTCATTTATTAATTCAACAAATATTTATTGACACCAGCAAAACTGCATCAAGTCACAGCAGCTTATTGGAATTCTTTCCCCCTCCTCTCCCACACCCACTCCCAGGCAGGGATGAACTGCAGGGAGTAGATGCAGAGCCAGCCAGCCCACCCATCAGACAGGCCCTCCCCACTTCATTGTGGACCATTGCTGGTTCTTGTGTAACTGTTCTGTCCCCAACTTCCACCCACGTCTCTTAAAGATGCTTATGTAAAGGATAGCTCTTCTACAGACTTCTGTGTGGGTTTAAAAAAAGTCCAGACCCTCACACACTCTACAGAGGGGCATGTAAAATGGTACAACCACTTTAAAAAGCAGTTTGGCAGCTTCTTTAAAAGATTAACATACCATATGACCCAGCCATCCCACTCCCAGGTACAAATGTACCTCTGAGTCCACAGGAGACTGGTTCCAGTGGCCGTGGATATTAAAATCCATGGATGCTCAAGTCTTTTATATAAAATGACATAGTATTTGCGTATAATCTACGCATATCCTCCTGTATACATTAAATCATCTCTAGATTACTTACAATACCTAATACAATGTAAATGATATAGAAATAGTTTCTCAGTTCAATTGCTCAGTCATGTCTGACTCTTTGCGACCCCATGAACTGCAGCACACCAGGCTTTCCTGTGCATCACCAACTCCCAGAGTTTGCTCAAACTCATGTCTGTTGAGTTGGTAATGCCATCCAACCATCTCATCCTTTGTCATCCCCTTCTCCTCCTGCCTCCTATCTTTTCCAGCATGCTCAGTCATGTCCAACTCTTTGTGACCCTATGGACTGTAACCTGCCAGGCTCCTCTCTCCATGGGATTCTCTAGGCAAGAATACTAGAGTTGGTTGCCATGCCTTCCTCCAGGGGATCTTCCAGATCCAGGGGTAGAACCCCCACGTCTCCTGCATTACAAGTAGATTCTTTACCACTGAGCCATTGGGGAAGCCTGAAATAGTTGCTGCCTTATAGCAAATTTAAGGTTTGCTTTTTAGAACTTAATGGAATTTTTTTCCAAATATTTTCAACCTGCAGTTGGTTGAATCTGGGGTGTGAAACCCATGGATATGGAAGGTCAACTGTCTTTACCTACGAGAAACAAATGTGACCCACCTTCTTTCCTTGCCTACCTTCTGGATTCTTTGGCTCCTGCAGTTTTATTTCTCTCCATGCTGTGTGTCCATACAAAGACCATCACACAGGTGTTCATAGCAGCTTTATTTCTAACTTCACCAAACTGGAAGCAATCCAAAACTCCATCCACCATTGAATCCATAAACCAAATATGCTACATACATACAATGGAATACTACTCAACAATTAAAAGGAATGAATTACTGGCAACAATATAAAATTCCACCATATGCCAACTAATCTAATCTACAGTAACAGAAAGCAGATCAGTGATTGCCTGAAGGGGGCACTGGGACAAGATAGAAAGAAAATAAAAGGGCACAGGGAAGCTTTTGGAGGGAATGGATAGATTTGTTATCCTGATTATGATTTTATTAATAGTTCCATGGGTGGATGAATATATCAGAACTCCTCAATATACAGCATATTGTCTGACAGTTATACCTCAATAAAGCTGTTCAAAAAGATTTTTAAAAAGCCAAATTCCAGGAGAAGGAGGGTATCATGGGTTACTCAGTTCAGTTCAGTTCAGTCGCTCAGTCGTGTCCAACTCTTTGCGACCCCATGAATTGCAGCACGCCAGGCCTCCCTGTCCATCACCAACTCCCGGAGTTCACTCAGACTCATGTCCATCGAGTCAGTGATGCCATCCAGCCATCTCATCGTCTGTCGTCCCCTTCTCCTCCTCCCAATGCCTCCCAGCATCAGAGTCTTTTCCAATGAGTCAACTCTTCACATGAGGTGGCCAAAGTACTGGAGTTTCAGCTTTAGCATCATTCCTTCCAAAGAAATCCCAGGGCTGATCTCCTTCAGAATGGACTGGTTGGATCTCCTTGCAGTCCAAGGGACTCTCAAGAGTCTTCTCCAACACCACAGTTCAAAAGCATCAATTCTTCAGCTCTCAGCCTTCTTTACAGTCCAACTCTCACATCCATACATGTCTACTGGAAAAACCATAGCCTTTACTAGACGGACCTTAGTTGGCAAAGTAATGTCTCTGCTTTTCAATATGCTATCTAGGTTGGTCATAACTTTCCTTCCAAAGAGTGTCTTTAATTTCATGGCTGCAGTCACCATCTGCAGTGATTTTGGAGCCCCCAAAAAAATAAAGTTTGACACTGTTTCCCCATCTATTTCCCATGAAGTGATGGGACCAGATGCCATGATCTTCGTTTTCTGAATGTTGAGCTTTAAGCCAACTTTTTCATTCTCCACCTTCACTTTCATCAAGAGGCTTTTTATTTCCTCCTCACTTTCTGCCATAAGGGTGGTGTCATCTGCATATCTGAGGTTATTGATATTTCTCCCGGCAATCTTGATTCCAGCTTGTGCTTCTTCCAGCCCAGCATTTCTCATGATGTACTCTGCATAGAAGTTAAATAAGCAGGGTGACAATATACAGCCTTGACGTACTCCTTTTCCTATTTGGAACCAGTCTGTTGTTCCATGTCCAGTTCTAACTGTTGCTTCCTGACCTGATTACAAATTTCTCAAGAGGCAGGTCAGGTGGTCTGGTATTCCCATCTCTTTCAGAATTTTCCACAGTTTATTGTGATCCACACAGTCAAAGGCTTTGGCATAGTCAATAAAGCAGAAATAGATGTTTTTTCTGGAACTCTCTTGCTTTTTCCATGATCCAGCAGATGTTGGCAATTTAATCTCTGGTTCCTCTGCCTTTTCTAAAACCAGCTTGAACATCTGGAAGTTCATGATTCTCATATTGCCGAAGCCT
>NW_011495035.1:3598012-3598491 GCF_000754665.1 Bison bison bison | reverse complement strand
GTCCATACCATTTCCGTCCTTTATCGAGCCCATCTTTGCATGAAATGTTCCCTTGGTATGTCTGATTTTCTTGAAGAGATCTCTAGTCTTTCCCATTCTGTTGTTTTCCTCTATTTCTTTGCATTGATCACTGAGGAAAGCTTTCTTATCTCTCCTTGCTATTCTTTGGAACTCTGCATTCAGATGCTTATGTCTTTCCTTTTCTCCTTTGCTTTTTGTTTCTCTTCTTTTCACAGCTATTTGTAAGGCCTCCCCAGACAGCCATTTTGCTTTTTTGCATTTCTTTTCCACTGGGATGGTCTTGATCCCTCTCCTGTACAATGTCACGAACCTCCGCCCATAGTTCATCAGGTACTCTATCTATCAGATCTAGTCCCTTAAATCTATTTCTCACTTCCACTGTATAATCATAAGGGATTTGATTTAGGTCAAACCTGAATGGTCTAGTGGTTTTCCCTACTTTCTTCAATTTAAGTCTG
>NW_011495035.1:3559936-3597835 GCF_000754665.1 Bison bison bison | reverse complement strand
TTGTGTTGTTGGAAGAGGGTGTTTGCTATGACCAGTGCATTTTCTTGGCAAAACTCTATTAGTCTTTGCCCTGCTTCATTCTGTATTCCAAGGCCAAATTTGCCTGTTACTCCAGGTGTTTCTTGACTTCCTCCTTTTGCATTCCAGTCCCCTATAATGAAAAGGACATCTTTTTTGGGTGTTAGTTCTAAAAGGTCTTGTAGGTCTTCATAGAACCGTTCAACTTCAGCTTCTTCAGCGTTACTGGTTGGGGCATAGACTTGGATTACAGTGATATTGAATGGTTTGCCTTGGAAACAAACAGAAATCATTCTGTCGTTTTTGAGATTGCACCCAAGTACTGCATTTCAGACTCTTTTGTTGACCATGATGGCTACTCCATTTCTTCTGAGGGATTCCTGTCCGTAGATATAATGGTCATCTGAGTTAAATTCACCCATTCCAGTCCATTTTAGTTCGCTGATTCCTATAATGTCAACGTTCACTCTTTTATGGGTTATTAGAGAGCAAAATCTCTCTCAGGAAAAAAGCACTTTATTCCTGGGTTGATGCAAGCTTGTGTGTCAGTCTCTTCTTCCTAGGATTTGATGGGCAGGTTTAGCAGTGGAATCACCCCTACCATTTTGGAACCAAGTGGATTTTGTTTCTGCCTGATACTATGTTATGAAATAGCCAGGAAAGAATATTTAGGACACACTAGGTTTGAGGAACTGAATAAACAGTGGAAATGTGGGTGATTTTAAGAGAAAAGAATGTCTATCTCTATTGGTTAAATTCCTAGAGTTTGCTATATAAACTAAACTGGGCTTATTTGTGCCTGTAACTCTTTTTCTTTAGCATTTTAAAGAATTTATTTACTGCCTTTGCAATAAATCCATATTTACATTGCTCTAAATAAATGCATGGCTTTCACTGTATTGACAAACCATGATTTATTTAGCATGGTTTATTAACCTTCTTGTTAGATGTTTAGGTTATTTCCAGTGTTTTACTGTTACACATCAGAGCAAACAATTTGGTCAAGAGCTGTTTGGCCTAAAGCAAATTGATTAAGCTGTCAGTGTGATTAGGATGTTGAATCCAATGATAATGAAAATGTTTTGTTCTTAGGTTTATACAAAAAGGAAATTTTTGTGTGCAAAGGGAAAATTTTGCTTGGAATGGTTTTGCAATTCGTTATGCGTCTTTCAGCAATAATGTCAATTTTTTTAATGAAAGATTTTTGTTTTTTACTTTTATACTTTTAAATATCTTCATAATTTCCATCAATAATATTCTGTTTGGGATGGGATTAAGAAGGAAACAACCTATGCAGCCATCACCTAAAAAGATGGAAATGGCCTAAGTGTTATTCATTTCCTTCCCAGAACAGAACACTCAAAATTTATGACGTATGTGCCAGTGATTGAAAAATTAATCTTAGTTCAATTTGCTAAATAAAAACTTTCAGGAATATGTAGTTAAACAGAAAAAGAATCATAAATAAAAGAAAAATAAATCTGATTTTTTATTTTTAAGTAAATCATAAATAAAAAGAAAAATAAATCTGATTTTTTATTTTTAAGTACAAATAAAGTTCCTACTCTTATCCTGATCTAGAGTGAAAAGGGAAAAAAGTCACCTCTGACATCCAGGAAATGGTCTGACAGTCCTGCTGATCAGACACAATCTCACAGAATATCCATATCAGACAAGGTCATTCTGCAGTCAGAGTCACCTTGCATCCCACAAAACACCAAACATCTCCCTCTCTCGGCTAACAGGAGTGAATGATGCTGCTTTATAGCTTTAGTCTACTTTCTATAGAGTTAAGATGCTGTGATCCCCTATCACAGAACTACTACTTTCTGACAGCACCCAGCCTAGAGTGAGCTTACTTCATGAGAGCTTCCTCCACATTCCCCAGCCGGAGCCCAACTCTATACTAGGTTCTGTCTAATTTCTATGGTGTGCATTCCCTGTCATTACAAGTCATAAACCCAGCTTGTTTAATGGCAAGCATGTTCCTGGTGGTCTTTGGCTGAAAGCATTGGCAAGATTCTTTTCTTTAATTCAGTGTTCCATTTTATTTGTTTTCCTTCAATAGCAAAGCCATCTCTTTCCAGGCAAAACAGAAAAGCCAGACAAACAGGAGAGAGACCCACAGTTATCTGCCCCCCCCCACACACACAAAAGAAAATTTTGTTAGTGTATTAGATGACCTTTTCTAATTTCTGTACATACATCTTATTATTTTTATCTTTGAACGTAGGACTAAATAAGTCTATCTTGTAACTGGATTTTTCAAAAACTTGTATCACAACAATGCAGATTACATTTTTGCATTGACTTGGCTAGGCTGTGGTGCCCAGGCGTTTGGTCAAACTCTAGTCTAGAAGTTTGCTATAAAGATACTGTGTGGCTATGGTTCACATCTTCTAAGAGTTGACTTTAAAGGAAGCTTCCCTTAATAATTTGGGTGGGCCTACATCAGTTGAAGGCCTTAAGATCAAAAACGAAGATTTCTAGGAGAAGAAGAATTGTACCTTGAGACTGTAACAGAAATCTTGCCTCAGTTGCAGCCTGGCAGCCTACCCTAAAGATTTCAGATTCAAGACAATAATATCAACTCCCAGCTAAGTTTCTGGCTGTCAGCTCCTCCTACAAATTAAAACTTAGCTGTCCCCACAAGTCATGTAAACCAGTCTCTTAAAAATCTCTCTCTCTCCCTGTGTCTTCTGGCTCTCTGGACAATCTTGTCTATCTTTCGATGTAAGCAGAGACATATCTCTCTTGGCAGTGACAGCGTGGAGTCCTACCCACTGAACCACCAGGGAATTCCCAAGAAGTATCCATTTTATGCTGCTGCTGCCACCCAACCAACTGTCTATTGATCAACATAAAACTTAGTTGCTGCTGCTGCTTATTATTATTAGCAACCCCAAAGGAATTTGAAATTTAAAACCAGGAAAAAAACCTCCAAATTTCTGAAAAAATTTCAATATTTTGTGTCTAATAAAGATACGAAAAGGTCATACAGTTACTCCACCATGGATCACAATTACCCATGCCCATGACTGATTATGTTTTTTTCAAAACTGCATTCTCATAGAGACCAAATCATTATTGCAACCAATGGATTTTCAGCCAAATCAAATGAAGCCACTGTAAACAAGGCTGTGATAGGACATTCTTGTAATTAAATTTTTGCACACATCCTGAAAATATTTTCTTCAGCTGAATGCTCACAAGTGGAATTGCTGAGTCAAGCAGTATGCACTTCCAAAGCTTGAGATCTATAATTCTCCCCTTGGGATTTATTCCAAATTATGTGTTTATAAGACAAAGTTTTTGAGTACTTCCTGTATGCCAGACTTTATTAGGCCTGGGATATAGAGACACATAGCTGCATTCTTGGCTTCAGGGGGCCCCTAGGTGAGGCTCTCTTGCCTTTGTTCTTATCACAGTGACCCTACAGGAAGGAGTAAACAAGTATTTGTCAAATGAACAGATGGACAAATGGATGGATGTGTATATCAGTTAGTTTTGCTATGTAGCAAACCACCCTACTGTTGTAAAATGACAAACTTATTTTTCATAATTCTGTGAATCAGTTGGGTGGTTCTTCTCTGGACTGGCTCAGCTGGTCTCTGTGATCAGTGGGAGGCTCAGCTGGGGCTGAGCATGCTGGCCTCTCTCACATACCTGACTGTAGGCAGGCTAGTTGGTCCTGAAGGAACTTACCTGGGATGGTTCATCTCCATTTCATGTGCCCTCTCTTCCTCCAGTGGGTAAGCCCAGGCTTGTTCCCATGAAAGACTCAGGGTTCCAAAGAGCAGCAGGAGAAGGCAAGCACCAGGGCACAAGCATTTTTCAAATTAAATCTCATAGCCAAGCCCAGAGTTAGCATAGAAGGGTGTGAATACAGGGTGTGGATGAAGGGATGGGACTATGACAGCTTTAAGGAAAAGCATTGCTTCTGATTCCAAACTCACAGTCTGTGTCCATTTACCTAAATGTGTGAGTTGGAAACTTGGTTCATAGTTTCTGAAATTATACTTTGGACCTTGAACTTTTTCACTAACATGTGGTTAGCACTGCCTGCAAGGAAATAACCCAATGTGTCTGATTCTGGAGGACAGGGCTAAGAAAACCGTTCCTGGGGGAGACTGGATGTGGGCTTTGAATGCATGATCAGCACCCTGTGTTCTGACCTTTTTCTGAACAAGTGTGGAGAATGATAACACTGTTGCTGGGGCCACCGGTAACTTATTTGATCTCCCCTCACGAACACAGATAAAGTTCAACCGTTACCTTGGTCTCCCACCACGCAGCCTCTTGGCTCCACAGACATCATTTTTCCACTTGCTCAGCACTTGGAAGGTGATTTCATGTGAAATTCTTTAACATCAGTTAAACACTGGCCTCAGGATGGCAATGTGAGAGATCATTCAGGGACCAAAGGGATGCCTCTCATTAAAAAAAAAAAAAAAAAAACAACTTTGTGTAGATTTTCAAAGAACAGTTGCCGAAATGATCCCTTCCCAACCACTTCTCGCCTGGAAATCGCTGCCTCCTCTTAAACACATGTGGCATGTTGGAAACAGGAGAAAAGAGTTGGTGGAAATCTCTTGCATTCTTTACTGGAGAGGGCACAGAGGTTAATTTGGGAAATAGTTCTCTAATGGAAGCCAGATTGCGGGAAAGTGAGGAAACAAATTTAAAAGTCGTGTCTCCAGTGTGGGTGAGAGAGACATGTCTTGATGGTGGGGGGCCCAGTGACACAGGGCTGTCTGGGTCAGTTAGGCGAACAGGATGATCTTAATAGCTGCAATTTATTCTTCCTTTTGGGGCTCAGGGCTCAGGAGACTGTTCGATGAGCTGTTTATTGTCTGGGTTGTGTGATTCTGAGAAAGTTTTTCGATGACATCCTATGCAAAAACAGTCCCTGTAAATGCCGATTCAACCAGGTTTATCTTCTAATTCTTCCTTTCCTTTCCTTTTTTTATGTTGTATTCTGAAGATTTCTTTATTTTGTGATTCCTTATTTTAGTGGATTATAAAGAACTTAGAGATTTTAAGACCTTTAAGACTTTCATTGATTTCATTTTTTTTTCTAATTTTCATTTCATTGGAGTTGATTTACATTGTTGTGTTAGTATGTATAGCAAAATGATTCAATTATACATATACAAGGACCAGTGTTTTAGATTTTTAACCCCCTGCAAACCAATATTTGCATGAAAGTGAAAGTCGCTCGGTTGTGTCCGACTCTTTACGACCCCATGGACTATACAGTCCATGGAATTCTCCAGGCCAGAATACTGGAGTGGTAGCTTTTCCTTCCTCCAGAGGTTCTTCCCAACCCAGGGATAGAACCCAGGTCTCCCCCATTGCAGGCGGATTCTTTACCAGCTGAGCCACAAGGGAAGCCCAATACTTGCATAAAACACCATGAAAATAAATTAACAAAAAAAATACAATAGAAAAATATAAAAAATACATAAATAGATCAAACAAACAAAATACAAGGCCAACATTTTTAGTAACAGGTCGAGCAGACATGAAAGTTCTCAGGCAAATTGTTATAAAGATTTCTAAACACCCTCAATTTCTATACTTAATTTGTAACCAATTGGTCACCAGTGGATGGTCCACACTCTTCCTGGCGCTAATGAAGAACCCCATTTCAGCAGTGGTCTGAATGTCTTAACAAAGATCTATTCATTTACTTACCGGTATATCCTGTATGCATTAATCGAGCCTGCATTCCACCCCAAGAACTCTGTGAGACATGCCAGGAAAGTTAAGACATGGTGCCAGGCCTCAGGTGGGCATAGATGCAAGTGTACCCTGCTGGTGAGGCAGGGCTGTGATGGGAAGAGAAGAGGTGGATGGGAGGAGAAGCTCACCCCAGTGTCAAGGCTCAGGGCTGCCCCACTGGAGGAGGTGACACCCAGGCAGGTCTAGAAAGAGGAGGAAAAACTGATTCAGTGAAAAGAAGGTTTGGGATCCTACTGTATAGTACATGGAACTCTGCTTGATGTTATGCGGCAGCCTGAATGGGAGGGGAGTTTAGGGGGGAATGAATACTTGTATATGTATGGTTGAGTCCCTTTGCTGTTCACCTGAAACTATCACATTAACTTACTAGCTATACCTCAATACAAAGTAAAAAGTTATTTAAAAATGACGATGATCTGGGACAGTGAAAGGGCCTGGAAGGAAGAAGTCCTTTCCAGGCAGAGACAGCAGCATTTGTGGATGTCTCCATGTGCTCTCGACAGGGCGGGCAGAGGTTTGCTTGGGTGCCAGGGTGGAGCAAAGGGGAGATGAAGCTGGAAGGTGGAGTGCCATGGGGGCTTTGAGGCTGTGCCAGGGAGTGAGGGCTTCATCCTGAGAAGCACACGGCACTCTGGAGGTCCCCAGAAGCAGATGTACATTGTAGGAGGCTCTTCAAGACTGCTGTGGAGAGGGGTTGAAGGACGGCAAGGCTGAGCTCAAAGGCCAGCTAGGGGCTTTGCTGACATCCGGCTGGAGGCGATGGGTCCTGGGCCAGCTTCATCGGGGGTGGTCGGAAGAGGAGATGCGTGGCCTGGACAGACAGATGCAGGGCCCACAGGACTCAGACAGACTGTATGCAAAAGAGAGAAAGGAGAAGCTTTGAGGAGGCCTTTGAACCCAGAACAAAGTTGAACGGGCTGCCCAGAGCTGGCCCAGGGAAGGGTGGGGCTGAGCCTTTCCCACCACCAGCAGCCAGCACCATTCAGAAACCAGCACACCATGGCTTTCCTCAGGCTTCTTGTTACAAAGTGTTGGTTTCCCTCCTCATCCAAATTACAGGAAAGCAATAAAAGCTTGACTGAAAGAAAAGGATCCATTCCACACCACTCTGGGAAAAAAACAACTCAGAACAATAGGGTTGCAATTCTCAAGGCTATACCTCCTGCCTTTTTTTCTCTTCCCTAAAACAGCTGCCACCTCCCAAATCCCAGGGTTTGATGTCTGTACCTCACGCCACACGCTTGTCTCGTCTTCGCCTTTGTCTCCTGAGGGATGGACACTGTTGCAGAAGACGGATGTGTTTGATGCTGAAGTCACACAGTGTCCTGCCAGCATCAGTTAAACGATGAATCTTGTACGAGTAAGTCATTTGGTGTTTAGAAGGGAAAGGAACCAGGTTTGGTTGATGTCTCCACTTTCCCGTGATCAGGGGCAACGTTTGGTTGCTGGGCAGAAGTGAAAGCCATGTGGTGTCTCTCAGTGGACCCTGGGTCTCCCTCCTCCCCCTGGGGGGTCATTGGTTGCTCTTATAGGTGCCTCACCACCCAGAAGACCTGTGTCCCAAGAACGGAGGCAGAACACACCCTTCTACTGTTTTTAGGAGCAAATTAAGTTCATAGAAGGATATTCCTCTGGGTTGGTTCACAGGCAGGGTTAGCGCTCTGGGCACAGTGAGGTTGTGGAGGGGGAGGAGGGAGGCTTCTCTAAGTACATGCAAATGATGGAGCCATTCAGTGTCTCTGCAGCTGGATTTCAATGCCTCATCACCCATCTGCAGCAATAGGCCTTTAATTAGACTTTTTCTTAAAAAAAAAAAAAATCCATGATTTGTCAGAGGACCTACAATTCTTCTTTCATCTGTGTGTCCCCATGTCAAGAATTATGATTAGCACGAGGTATAAGCCTAGGAAAAGTTTGAGGATTAGCTGAATGAATGACTGTAATTCCGCCAGCTCTTGTTATTTTCTGTGTCCTGACTTTTGTTTCTCTCCCCTACTTGTTTTCATCCCCCTGTAGAAGCAAGGATTGTATCTGTCTTAATGAATATGAATAAAACCCCAGCACCTAGCACAGGCCCTGGCTCCAGTGGACACTAGGTAGAAATTGGTTGGATGACTGAATGGATGGATGATGAAGGAGTTTGGAAAGCCAGGCCCACCATAGCTGGGCCCAGCTAATCGCTAAGCACTGGGGAGCCTTTCTCTGGCTGCTACAATCTTCCCAGCCCACACCTGTGGGAGTTACCAGTGCTGCACTGGTGCAGAAATTCCCTGCCTCTCTTCTGGGATGTTCTACAGGACTCTAGAATTCCCCAGTGGCCTGAAACTCCCTTTACTGTGGGAGGCAGCTGGTTAGGAAATGTCCTCTCTATTGACATCCTCCCCTCCTCTCACTTCCCCACTGGTGTTTACCAGGATCACTTCCACAAATAAATGACTTGCACTTAAACCTTTATCTCAGGATCTGCTTCTGGGGAAACCCAAATTAAGACAGATGGACAGCGTCTTGCCTCCCAGTGATGATTACTTCACTGGTTAAGATAGTGTACTTCCTCTACCAACGTTTTATTTAGAAAAATTTCCGACCAATGGAAAATTGAAACAATGTATATACCCTTTCAGCCAGTTTCACCAATTGATAATGACTTCCCACAGTTGCTTTCTCTCTTCTTTTCCCTCTTCCTCAGTACATATATTTTTATATACATCTGCTATATATTATATGATTATACTTTTATTATATTTTATAATATACTTAGGACAAAATATGTATATATTTAGACTCTTCAGTGGGAAACATAAGACAAACATGACTTTCTCTTGTAAAATTTCTGATACATTTTATGTAAATATGTATGTATGTTTGTTCATATTTATTTATTTATTGTCTGAACCATCTGAAAGTAAGTTGAAGAACTTGATGTAATTTCACCTGTAAATCCTTTAGCGCATGCCAACAAGAACAAGGGATATTCTCCTGCATAGCCAGATATTCCATGATCTCACCCAAGGAACTTAACTCTGATACAATACTATGTAACATGCAGTGACTGTATTCAAATTTCCCCGGTTTTCCCAAATCACCTCCTTTATAAAGCTGTGGCCCAACTGGCGAACCTTGATTATACCCTACAGCGCCCACAGTTCTTATAAATACATCTGCAGTTACACACTCACTCTGTTACCTTGTAGCACACGTCAAGTCTGAGAGGTGTTTCCCACTGTAAGCTCGCTCATCTTTGTGCTCATCAGACAACTGCTTTCCTAGATACCATAAACCCTGTCTTCCATTACCGCTGGTTTAACATAAGGCCGTTACTCTTCTGTGATCGTGGGGCAAACTGCATCTGCTCCATGCCACGAAGTCCCACTCTTCAGCTCCAGGTTGCATGGAACACTGCAGAAGCAGCGTCAGCAGCATCAGGGGAAGATGAGATTCTCTGTTCCCCCAGTTTCTTTTCTCCCGATACACTACCCAGGAAAGGAGACTACAGAGTCTGTTCGCACAGTAACGCACCACAATCTTGTCAAAGAAAGGAGCGTTTCTGTCATCTAGCTGTTTTCCCCAGAGGACTCTAAAGGACGGAACTGCTGCCACTACTTTTTTATGGAACCAGGACCCAGAGAGGAAGAAGAGCAGAAGGAGCAGAAGGGTGTAGAGACCTTGGCAGGACTGAAAGCAGAGGGCAGTGGGAGGTGGCGAATCCAGGGAGACCAGAGTGCTAAGAGGTTCCCAGAGCCCAGTTTCCTGCCAAAGAATGACTTGGTGGGGAAAGTAAATGTTTTACTGTTTCTCTGACTTTTTATGTACACATCTAAGACTTCTTGTATTGTTATAGCCTTTATGTAAAACCCCTCCCAGACTTAACGGGTATAACTGGGAGGATAAAGCAGAGACCCTTGGTGGTAGCCAAAATCAATGTGATGCCATGACCGGAAACTGACAGCACACTTGTGAAGGGCTGGAGGTCAAGCACCCTCACAGAAGTGTGTGGTTAAAAAATAACTGTGAGTTCGCATTGCAAGTCTCTGTCCTCCACAGGGAGAGATCCAGAGCAGAGATTTCAACAAAAGTCAGGAAAAAGTAAACATGGCCAGTAGGAGAAACTTGAAAATTCTTGTCAACAGGAAATGTTTCCTTTTTGGTCTGTCAGACCCAGAAGCAGTCAGAAGCAGTGAGTGGAGCCCTAATTTTTCTTTTCCTGGGATGTAATAAAAATAGCCCTTCTTTGGGAGTAAAGAAATTACTCCTTCTCTCTGCCTTAGCACCACTATTTACAGCAGCAGTCAGGACTGAGTGAGGATTTTGCAGGATGTGTTGTGGTTGTTGCCTCTTACAGGGAGATTTTCAATGTGTTGTCTTTCTCCCTGACAGGAGGGATTCACGTCTGGGACAGACAGGAGAAGAGCTCCTGGGATTTGCAGAAGAAAGAGGCCTGGGGACAAGTAGATGTAATCACTGGGGCCTCAGGAAGACCTTATCGGGCCTGTAGACTCTTCCTTTGGAGCCTTGGTCTTAGCAGTGTTGTTTTCTGGCCCTTGGCGGATGGCTACTATACCTGGGAGTTACTTGCCTCTGTAAGTAACTCTGAAGGCCACTTCGCCTTAGGATGGCAGGTAATTAAGTCTAGAGGAGTGAGAGAGCAGATACGTTCTCAGTTCATGGGTGAATGAGAGCCAAGGTTATTGTAGAAGAGGCTGGATGAGCTCAGAGAGTCACAGATGAAAGAGAATTCCCTCCAACAGAGGGAGAGGCACATTCACTACCTGAAGTCTGACACTGAGAAACCAAACAGCCCTCAGAAGACCTAGAAAGTACAAAAGGACCAGGATGTGAGCAGAAAGGAAGCGAGTGGAAGAGTAGGAGGCAGGGCTGTTACTAAAGGAACACGTGCCCAGGCATTAACTGGAGGATGCCCACATGTGTCATCACCACATTAAACAGAGTCAACGTGTTTCTCAAGCACAAATCTCCCACAAGTGCTTAAAATATCATCATTGCTAAACAGAGTATGACCTCCTGGTCATGTGATCTTGAGCCAGCCACACTATCATTTTCTAAGATCTAGCTGTGGATCTACTGAGGCTTTGTATTATTAAGTTTGTGCTTCACCCTACCCCCATTCTCCATAGCTTACGAATTAGTAGAATTCCAAAAGGCCAGGGCTGGGAAAAAAAGGAGGTTTGAAATTTTTTAGTGAGGCTGCTCTCTTTACCTCCCACCCGAGGAAACTGAGACCCAGGACTCGCCCTGCCTGGAATCACACAGCTCAGAGCTGGCAGAGCCAGGTGGGCACTGCATCTCTGATTTCCTTGTCTAGAAATGCTCCGCCATGATAAAAACAACAGCTTCTGTGCTTTGGCACCTCCTCGGATGCAGACATCAGACTTGGTGTTTATCCAAAGGAGCATCTCATTTATTCTGCAAAACAATGTTCCATTCAAAGATGAGAAATTGAAGCTCTCAGAGGTAACCAGCTACCAGGGCCACAGAGCTCAGGGCCAAGCAAGCAGAACCCTGGTGGTATCTGTTTTGCTGATCGCTATTTCCAAGGGCCCTCCTCCTTCTACTCCACAGCTGCGAGGAAAGCTTCCTAAAGGAGAGGCAAGTATGCAAGTGGGTGTTTATTGGTATTAACTGTTCTGTTTCTTGATCTGGATGGTAGATACAGGGGGATTTATTTTGTTATTGCTCTTTAAATGGTACAAATACATTTTCACACACACATACATACGCATACATGTGTTGTATATATCATACACTGCACACTCATAACTTAAATAGAAAAGAATAGAAGGGGAATCTCATGGTGTTTGAAGACCATCCTGGGGTGGTCTTTAGGCAAGATGAAGGGGACTTGGGCTCAACATAAAAGCAGAATAAAACCATCCAGGGTTTAGTTTGGGAGCCATGCCCTATGGTTAGCATCTTGACTCAGGACCAGGTAATTAGTGCTTGGCAGGGCCTGAGGGTACAGGGTGTGTAGGACATAGCACTTACTAATGTTTCTAGAACGGAGCCATGAGGAATATGATGAGTCTTCTGCTTCACTCATCCCAGGTTAGGGGATGGTTAGCACAGGTGGATCAGCTTCTTTTTCATGGATTTCTCAAAGCACCAGGAGAAGCTATCTATGATTGTATTAACAACAGGGTCATTGATAAGTATGGAAATTCAGAACCCCCCCAAAGTCCATCCTCAGAGGCAATTTACTAATGTATGGTATCTTCCTATGGAGGATGGCCACTAAAAGCCATTAAAAACCTAGGACATGGTAATCATAGCAAGGACTTGAATGAAGGCTCTGGTCCTCTCTTGAGAGCACTCTCTGTGCTGGGCACAGGCACCCATTCTGGTATGTCATTCTCCCAGGACATCCTCATTCTACAGATGAGCAAGTAGAGTTTAGAGAGGTGGGGTAATTTGGTCAACACCCCACAGCTATGATGTGGATAGATGTTCATGACATCTTAAATTTAAAAAGCAGTTTATCATGCAGGGTGTGCCATATAATTTCAGTTTTACACAGAAGATCCAATAATGGGGGACTGATGACATAAATTACTTCTCATGAGTCCAACTGATGGACAATTCTGCAGACATTGCAAATAATACAGTAGGTTTTTAATAGTTGACATGAAACAAGTTCATGGCATAATAACTTGTAAAAAAAAATACAGACAAGGCTGTATTTGCAATATGATTCCATTTTGTAAATATACGTATGTGTGATCAGTGATTTTAAACTGAAGGTGATTTTGCCCCTCAGGGTACATTTGGCAATGCCAACAAATATATTTGATTATCACAAATGTAGAGGCCAGGGATTCTGCTAAACATCACAACAAAGAATTATCCTACTCAAATTGTTGGTAGTTTAATAGATGGAGTTGACCCTTGAACAACACAGGTTTGAACTTTGAAATTCCACGTACACAGGAGTTCATCCATACATGAATTTTTTTTCAATAAATATAGTATCTATATTTTCATCTTAGAGATCCTTAAGTTAAATGTGGGGAAAAGTTTGTATTCAGTTAGAGATCACAATATGTGGAGTCAGAAGAACTAGAGTTCGAGTCCTGATCCCATTCAAACTATTTCAGCTTCCTGCCCTTGGGTGAGTCATTTATAAATTCCTTTGTTTTTGAGGCAGAGACAGCAGGACAAAGATTTTCAACGGCACAGGAGGTCAGTGTCCTTAACTCTGTGTTATTCAAGGATCAACTATATACACACACACACACTTACAAATATATACTTGTGGAGAAAGAGCATCTAGAAGAAATATTTCAGGATGTTAATAGTCATTATCTTTAGGTGCAGGGTGAATTTTTTCCATATCCCTATTTTCTAACCTTTCTTTTTTTTTTAAACAGAGCATGATTGAATGTGGGAGGAGGGGTGGAGAAAACTATATAGTTACATTTGCCTTAGGATGGATCAGTGGATTATAAGCAGCAGAGGGGAAGAAGAACTGGGGAGGGTAGGTCTTTCGGGGGTTCAAACTACTGCCATGTCAAGTCATTCTCTTGGGGAATGGTTTCTCAGATTCTGAAAATTGGGTTAAAAAACCCCCCAGCACACAACAACCACAAAGACCTGTGGTCAAAAGCACCCAAGGCCAGAGTTTGTGAGAGGTCGGATCCCTGAGGGCTGGAGGTGAACTTGCAGGAGGCTTTGCCACAGCGTTGATGACAGGGTCTAACACCATCACCTGCTCCTCACACTCTGTGTGGCTCTGTGTGCTCCTTGCCCTTTTATGAGCCAATAACACGGCAGACTCTCGTGGCAGTTTTGTAGCCACCTGGGTCACGGCTCCTTATGAGGATAAAGAGAGAGACAATAGTGGCCCAGCTTAAAACAGAAAGGCTCCAGCAGCTGCTTAGCAACTCCTGGGGCCAAGAAGCAGACATAAACCATCCCATAAAAAGAGGGCAAGAGGGGCCCAGACAATGGCTAGAAACTCACAGGGGCTCCTGGCAAGTTTCCTGACAACATGGGTGAAGAACCAGACGGCACTAGACAAAGAGCCACCTCGGGGGCCACCTCATAAACCCTGCTCCTCATCGAGGGGAGCGTCGCTTCTGTGCTCAGTGTTCCAGCATTTGACTCAGACTACAGAGTCCCAGGGCTAAGTGCTGGTCAAGTGCCACTCCTGCCCACTGAGGTCCCAGACCCTCCCAACCATTATCCCCATTCAACTGTATAATACATCATAACTCGGCTCTTTCCCCGAGCACACTGAGGAAATAGCTTTCTCGCCAGGAGTTTCTGAACCAGACAGACTCCTGGACAAGGATGGCAAAGAAGCTTCAAGTCTTGTGGCAACTCTGAGTGATGGAAGGTGGCTGGCTGGAGTGCTGGACCAGGAAGCTTCCAGGACTCTGTCCAGGAGAGTGGGCAGCAGGTTGTGATTGCTCTATCAGGGGCATGTGCACAGAGAGTGCACAGTGCTCCGAGGGCTCCTCCATTCCTCTTTAGCCTTTGACCCGTCTATCCACGTGGCTACTCCCAATTGTACTGAAATTTCTGACCCTACTGGGCAATTATCACCAATTCCAATGGCATTGTTTTCACAGACTACCAGTGTCAGAATGATTCTGGGAGACTTATCAAATAGAGATTCCTGGACCCCAATAACCTGCATTAAAATACTCTGAGGAACTTATCCAAAAATGCCAGTTTCTGGGTCCCAGCTCCCAGTGTATACTATCTTGGAGGTGGGTATGGGAAGGAATCTTAACTCTTAAAAAGCATCCCTATGTGGTTCGTATTCACACCCAAATCTGAGAACCATTAACCTGGACATATTGTTCCTGCCTAGACTGTCCTACCAAAGAACATTCCTAAAACCACTACTCTAGATTTGCTTATAGTGGTTTTAAAATATGTCTAATATTTTTTAATATTTCTCCCCTCAATAGAGGGAGCCTAGGGGACTTCCTTGGTGATCCAGTGGTTGACACTTTGCCTTCCAGTGCAGGGGGCGAAGGTTTTATTGCTGGTGGGGAAATTAGGATCCCACATGCCACGAGGTGCAACCTAAATAAATAAATAAGAGAAAGTCTTAAAAATAGATGGAGTCTAATTCTTCTCCCTTATGTGTAAGCTGGACTTCAGAGACTCATTCTGTTCATATAGAATGTGGCAGGTGTGATACTGGATGACATACAGTATTAGGGCATAGGAGGCACCATGACCTCTTCCTTGTTTCCCAATCACCTGCACTGAGAGAAGCTAGCTGCCATGTTGTGAGTTCACTCAAGCAGCCCTACGTGGAGAGGCCAACGGGGTGAGAAACCGAGGCAGTGAGCCAAGAGCCACACATGAGTGAGTCATCAGAAGGTCCTGGCCATTCTTCACATAGTAAAGCCCAGCTAACATTTTTTTTTAATTTTTATTTTCTTTTTGACTGTACTGGATCTTCACTGCTGCAAGCAGACTTTCTCTAGTTTCAGTGAGCGGGGACTGTTCTCTAGTTGCAGCACACAGACGTCTCATTGCAGTGACTTTCTTGTTGTGGAGCACAAGCTCTAGGTTACACGGGCTTCAGTAGTTGTGGCTCACAGGGTCCAGAGTGTGGGCTCATTAGTTGTGGCCCATCAGCTCAGCTGCCCCAAGGCATGTGGGATCTTCCCGGATCAGGGATGGAACTGGTGTCCTTTGCATTGCAAGGCAGATTCTTAACCATTGGACCACCAGGAAAGCCCCCGTCTAACATCTTGTTTGCAACCTTAAATGAGACCCAAGCTAGAAGCTATCAGCTAAGCAGCTCCTAAGATCCTGACCTACTGAAACTGTGAGATAGTAAGTGTTTGTTGTTGGAAGTTTCTAAATTTGAGGATTAACTGTTATGCAGCAATAGAAAGCTGAGTTTAAAAACTGTTTCCCTTGATTTCTCACTGGGCTATATACCATTAATCCAGTAAGCCACTCCTGGATGAGTGAACTTAAGTTCTCCAATATGGTTTTCTCTGGTGGCTCAGTGGTAAAAGAATCTGCCTGCAACGCAGGAGACTCGGCAGGAGCTGAGGGTTCAATCCCTGGATTGGGAAGATCCCCTGGAGGAGGAAATGGAACCCACTCCAGTACTCTTGCCTGGAAAATCTCATGGATAGAGGAGCATGACGGTTAAAGTTACGGGAGTCAGACACGACAACAAAATTCTCCAAGAAAAAGCCTTTTATGTCCCTCCAGCCAATCCTCTGGGCCGAGTCAGAAGGATTCCACAGTCCCCAGGCCATCTGAGACCAAGCCAAGCTGTGGTCCTTCCAGAGGGCCCAGAGCTGTTTATGCTCAATGGAGTCTGTTTGACATCCCACCTGAATATATGTAGTCTTTGCCCTGCCTCCCAGTGTGAGGGCTCTTAACAAAGCTCACAGAGCCTTAAACATTCAACCCCACCCTTCTCCCCGCTCTCTTCTCCCAGCATTTCACCTCTCTCCAACCCCTCTGCCTTATATCACCTGCTTTAGAACCTTTCTCTGCTTCCTTCATCTTCAAAGGGCTTCACTCCAACCTCTAGTTCCATGGTCACTTCTTCCTCTGATTTGCTTCCTTATTTTAAGGCCCTTGTGATCATATAGGACCCACCTAGATAATCTGGGATAAGCTCTCCATCTCTAGATCCTTAACCGTATCTTCAAAGTCGCTTATGCCGTTTAAGGTAACAAAGCCATAGGTTCTGAGGATGAGGATGCAGACATTTTTGGGGGGGAGTGGGAAGGTGTTATTTTTAGCACAAAATAATATAATCAACATAAAAGCATGTCTCATAGAGCTGGGTACATAGGAAGCATTCAATAAATGCCATTATTATCATTTAGGCACCACCAACTGTGTGCCCAGCATGTTAGACATGGATCTGCCACAGGGATCAAAACACATGTGGAAGCTGCCTTTCTGAGACTTATCTAGTCTCATCAGTGTAACATTTGAACTCTCGAATCCTTATACTCAATAATGTGCTTAAATCTACTTCACATATGCTCAGTGACTATATCAGTTGCCTTTTTCTATATAACAAACAACCCCAAAGCTTTCCAAGTCAAAACAGCTATTTAGTTTTCAGGGATCTTAGTTCCCCAACCAGGGATCAAACCCACGCCCCCTACAGTGGAAGCACCGAGTCCTAACCACTGGATGACCAAGGAAGTCCCCTAGTTCTCAACTTTATCTCATCAATTTCAGTTCTTCTGAACTGGACTGGACTCAGCTGATTTCAGCCAGGCTCACCATGATCTTCTGGGCTTGCTGGTTTGTAATGGCTGGAATACCTGGAGCCTTTCTCCATGTGGTTTTTCATCGCCCGACAGGCTAGCCCAGGCCTGTTTGCATGTTGATGGCAGGGAACAACAGGAGAAGTTGCAAGGTGTCTTAAGTCTGTGGCTCAGAACTGACCCACTGTCATACGTGCCACTTCCACTGGCCAAAGCAAATCACAAACTCTGATTCCTAGGATAAGGAGATAGACTTTCTCTCTTGATAGGAGAAATAATAAAGTACTGTGGCCATCTTTACCACCTACCGTAGTGACATTGCAGGAAAGAGAAAGAATGGAGGTTATATCCCTGTGGAGTAGTTACCAGAGGAGAATTTTCCCCAGGGAAGTTACCCAGCAGAGGAGGCCGCAAGGCCACAACCTGTTCAGAAGTGGCCTTGGGTGGCTAATTACTCTAGCGCTTTCTGTGAAGCACACGGCATTAAGCATATTTCTTTTTCCCTGTGCTAAAATGCCAAGCCCCGAGATTTCTATTATAAATGACACAATTAAGTCCTTGGCAAGAAAAAATCAAGTTCTCTTTTTTTAGGAAGCTAGTGAGAAGCAGAGAGACTACAGAAAGTCTGCACAAGTAACAAAAGACATACATTTTGAGAAATTAAAAGAGGTCATGAGAAAGTAAATTCCTTTTCTATTTGTCATTGGCAAATGTGACTGAGAAAAAGCAGGATATGAAACAATTGATCCAGCCTTATCCCAACTTTTTTAAAAGAAAAACGTTTACTTATTTGTAGGCCTAGAAAAACAACCGAAAAGATAAATACACTGCAATATTAACAGTAGTCGGTCATCTGTGCTCAGATTAGAGGTGATTTGAGGTTTTTCCGTTTCTGCTTCTCTGAATTTTCCAAATTTCTATAATAAACCCAGGTTAATCAGGAAGAAATGTAATTAAAAGAAACCCCACAATGGATTCTGTTTCAACATTTAAAAATGAAACTCTAAGTTACTTGATTATGTTGTTAATGGTGTTTGCTAGAATTGGAGCTTTTGTATTTTTCTCCTTTAAAATTATCCTGGCACTAACTTATACACTAAGGTCATGAACTCTTAGTTTCAAGTTTATAAAATGTTTTTATCAGTGCAAGTTCCTTCCATTTGTATCCAACCCCTCACTTCTCTAGATGCCAAGAACTCAAAGCTCTTCAGCAAATGAGAGACCCCAAGGCCATTATACAGACTTCCTTGCACAAATGACTACACAGCTGTGATTTAATATCTTATTCTCAGCTCTTACCAGAGGTCAATACACAGAACAGTCCTGCAAGAACATTTCTGCTTCTTTTATAAAACTATTGTCTGTCTTTGGTTTGTGGTCCTTTCCATGAAGATTCCCTCATTGGAATCCCCTCATATACCTGATGAGAAAATTTGGTTTCCATGCTGCACAGCTCTGCATCCTGTGAGGAGCAGTGAGATGAGGTCATTTATTTTGGTTTTTCTTTGCCTTTGCTGCTGGGAAGCTTAGAATCAAATTTTGTGCTCAATTAAGAGGACTTCCTTTAGCCAAGATTTTCTATCTTGTTGAATAGTGCCTCCATCTATTTAACTGGCTGAAGCCAGAAATCCCAGACAATGTTCTAAATTTTTCTGTCTCCTTGTGGCAAGGACCCATCCTGAAGGTTTTTGTTTTGAAATCTTTCTCTACTATGTCTCTTTTTCATCCTTGGATTGCTGGAGCAGCCTAACTGGACTTCTCATCTTGTTTTCCTCCTCCACTGCACTCCCAACCAAAAAAAAAAAAAAGTTCATCTTTCATGCTCATAGGGCAAGTGGTCTTTCTAAATACTGATCGGATCTTTCCATATAAAGGCTCAGTTCCCCAGTTTCTCTTGCATCTCCATTCATGCCCTCAACTCCCATCTTCCTTCCTTCCAGCTATATTGAATCCACAAGTCTCACCCTCTTTTTTTTTTTTCAAGACTTTTTTGACATGGACCATTTTTAAAGTCTTTTTGAATTTGTTACAATATTGCTTCTGTTTTATGTTTTGTTTCTTTGGCCATGAGGCATGTGGAATCTTAGCTCCTTGACTAAGGGTTGAACCTGCACCCCCTGCATTGGAAGGCAAAATCTTAACCACTGGACTGCCAGGGAAGTCTCATAGTCTCACCCTTTCTTGTATCTGGAGTTCTGCACATACCTCTGTGTCTGGGGTTCTGCACATGCCATTCCCCTGCCTCTAGTGTTCTTCTCTCTTCTGCACCCCTCTGTGGCATCATTAGTGCCAAGAACCTTGTTTTGGGTTTCAGAGTTTATTTCCTTTTTTTTTTTTTTTCTTTTTTTTTCAGAGTTTATTTCCTGAAGGCGTCTGTGTTTCATTCCCTGACCCAGACAGGTTAGGCTCCCCTCCTGTGAGTTCCCACAGATGTCCACAGATCCCTTGCACTGATCATGGTGAATTAAAAGGTGGCCTCCCTGATCTGTCTCCCGGTCTAAAATGTTCCCCGGAGGAGTGGTTCCAGATCCATCTCCACTGTCATCCCCAGGACCAGCACAGTGCCTGGCCTATAGGAGATGCTCACTGAATATGTGTTCAAAAGATAAACTAGTTTTCTGGCATAGGACTCTCTCCTCTGCCCACTTCATCTTTCTAATCCTCATTATCTATCGCTTGGCCTATAGCTTTATATTGTACGTATCTATTACCCTAAGTCAACCTGTTTTTTTTGTTTGTTTGTTCTCAGAAATGACCACAATGCCTCTTTCCTTGCACCAAATCCTTGCAGTGAATCCTATCAAGGTGTAGGATCTATTTCCCCACCCCCTTGAATCTCTGCTGGCCTCCCAACTAATAACATGCAGCCGATTGACTGTGGCTGACTGTGCATCAACTCAGGTAGCCTGGCATGCTTCCACTGCTCTCTTGGAACTGTGCTGCAGCTGCTGCATGGACAAGCCAGAGCTAGCCTGCTGGATGATGAGGGACACAATACCCCAGCCTCTCCATCGCCCCATCCAACAGCCTTCCAGACATGTGACTGAGACCATGGTAGGCTAGCCAGCCCCAGCACCCCACCTGGGACTCTGGCTGCCTTGGTGAGCCCAGAGGAGATCAGCTGAGCCAGGCCCAGACCAGTGGACACACCTAGTTTGACAAACAGCCCAGAGAGCAGTAAGAAAGGCTTATTGTTTCAACCCCTGTGTGTTAAGGTAGTTTCTTACAGTACATCTTGGAATTTTTCCTAGTAGCTGACCTCAAGTGACACTATCTCCATCCAATAGACAGGTTAATACTTTGAAGTCTCTGGAAAGGAAGAATCAGTCTGGTCTTCTTTTTCTCTAGCAGCTTGGGGTACAGATTCTAAATCTGTTTTTAAGGACAGAATTATAACATGTACCCACATTCTTAGGTGACCAAATTTGTCTTATATCCTTCTCATTTCCACTCTACTACTTCCAGAATTTTTATCCTAAAAATGAAACAAAATTAAATTCTTATTCCTCAACTGTACCTAAAGTATCCATATTTTTGTGTGCACTGAGAGCCTTTTTTTTAAAAAAATTGAAATATAGTTAATTTAAAATGTTGTGTTAGTTTCGAGCGTACAGAAAAGTGATCCAGTTAAATATACATATTCCTTTTCAGATTATTTTCCCTTATATGTTATTACAAGGTCTTTGAGTATAGTTCCCTGTGCTATACAGTAGGCCCTTGTTGTTGACCTGTTTTATATTTAGTAGTATGCATCTGTCAGTCTCATCCTCCTAGTCTGTCTCTGCCCTCTTTCCCCTTTGATAACCGCAAGTCTGTTTTTGATGTCTGTGAGTGTTTCTGTTCGGGAGATAAGTTCATTTGTGTTGTATTTTAGATTCCACATGTAACTGATGTCATATGATATTTGTTTTTCTCTGACTTACCTCACTTAATATGATAATCTCTAGGTTCATACATGTTACTGCAAATGGCATTATTTCATTCTGTTAAACGGCTGAATAGTACTCCATTGTATAATGTACCACATCTTCTTTATCTATTCATCTGTCAATGGACATTTAGGTTGCTTCCATGTCTTGGCTATTGTAAATAGTGCTGCTGTGAACATTGGGGTGTGTGTATCTTTTCTGAATTAGAGTTTTCTAATATGCCCTGGAGTGGCATTGTGGGATCCTTTGAACAAGCCCAGTGACTGACTCTAAAGCCTGTGTGCCCTGGTGCTAATAACTGACTCTTGCATGACCTCCTGCCCCTGAGTTGGAGTTCTTTGTCTGTAAAATGGGCACTGTAATTCTACCAACCTCCAGACGTCTTAAAAATTCATTCATTCTGTGAATATTTACCGAGGACCTCCGTGCTGCAGGCACTGTTCTAGGCACTAGGGACATACCCATGAGCAAATGGAAGAGGAAAGTTGTCTATTTTGCTCCAAAGTTTATATTCTACCAGAGGGAGACAGACAATAAGGAATAACGAGTATAAAGAGGAAAAGTATGTGGTGTGGTAGAAGGCAAATTCAGTTGCAAAAAAACAGAACAAGATAAGGTGGGTGGAGAGGGAGCTAGCAGCATGGGTCCTGGTTCTAATTTTAAACAAAATTGCTACCATAGGTCTCAAAGCGAAGACAATATTTGAGGCAAGAATTGACAGAGGTGGGAGTTAGTCTTGCCGGTGTCTGGGGGTAAAGCACCAGGACAGGGAACAGGCAGGGCAAAGACTCTGGGATAAGAGTGACTTGTGTGTCAGAGGAGCTGGCATACCTGGTGTGGAGGGGACAGAGGTAGGGCAGGGAGAGGGAAGAGCCCCGAGAGAGGTGGGCAGAGAGAAAGTGGCCACACGGCAGATTGCTTGGGAGCCTGTAGGCCTTGGGTTTTACTCTGAGTGAAATGGGCAGTTGGGAAGGCTGTGGGCAGAGAGATAAAGCCTGCAGTTTGACCAACATGATGCTGGCATGGAGTACGGCTACCTCAAAACTCTGTAGTTAGTTTTGGAACAGGGGGTGACTTTTCAAGTTGCCAACAATGCATGGGTCTAGAAGAAAGCTACAAGGACTCTCTGAGAAACAGAAGATGGGGGCCCCTTGGCCCTGCCAGAGGCACACCAGGCCTTTGTATGGCTGATAATCCCCATCTGTCCCCTTCTGTGCCTCCCGGTATACAAACTCTGGGACAGGGTAGGCAAATTTGCATGAAGGCCATGAAACCTCTTGGGAGAACCAGGGAACCTTCATGAGGTTGAGCAATGCTAAACTCTTGTATTGATGGCATTGGTGTCATCTCAGGTCAGCTACCAGGATAGATACCAATGACTACCCGCCCCCCAGACCCCGGCTAGGGGAGCTCACGTTGGGATAAGAGCTTCTTCTTGTCAGCTACTCTAAGTTTAAGGTTCAGCTCCATGAATACAGAACCCAGCTTGGGGTGCTGTGGTCAAGGGTGGCTGCACAGAGACTGTGAGATTCCCTCTTAAGACCCTGGGAGGCTGGAGCAGGCACCTGGATCATCAGGGGCTCTATCTGGGCAGCAGTCAGATGTAACACTTTGGGCAGGATGGACTTCCTCCATCAACTTTGAGAGGGAAAGCAACCCTAAACTGGGCTCTGAGTCAACCCATCAGTTTCTCCATTCTTGGGAACAGGTTTGATCCCTCTGGAGAGGTAAGGACCTGCAGTTTTTGTAAAACAGGGGTGCAGGGAGGGAAAAGGAGAGAGAGAGGCAGTGAGTATGCTGCTAGTTAGACAGGTGGGAGCTTAGGACCAACGATGTGTATAATAAGAATGGATATGACCTTGTTTGTGCCCGAAGTCAGGAAGATCCCCTTGAGTAGGAAATGGCAACCGACTCCAGTATTCTTGCCTGGGAAATCCCATGCACAGAGGAGCCTGGTGGGCTATAGTCCATGGAATCACAAAAAGTCAGACATTACTAAGCAACTGAGAACACACACTCACAAACTGCCAAATATGGTCAAACCCATTAAATTGATCAATGTTGTTTTTATTCTCATGTACCTTGTGAAGAGTATATGTTCAGTTCAGTTCAGTCACTCATTCGTGTCCTACTCTTTGGGACCCCATGAACCGCAGCACGCCAGGCCTCCCTGTCCATCACCAACTCCCGGGGTTTACCCAAACTCATGTCCATCAAGTCAGAGATGCCATCCAACCATCTCATCCTCTGTCGTCCCCTTTTCCTCCTGCCCTCAATCTTTCCCAGCAGGGTCTTTTCAAATGAGTCAGCTCTTCACATGAGGTGGCCAAAGTATTGGAGTTTCAGCTTGAGCATCAGTCCTTCCAATGAATATTCAGGACTAATCTCCTTTAGGATGGACTGGCTGGATCTCCTTGCAGTCCGAGGGACTCAAGAGTCTTCTCCAACACCACAGTTCAAAAGCATCAATTCTTCAGTGCTCAGCTTTCTTTAGAGTCCAACTCTCACATCTATGCATAACTACTGGCAAAAACATAGTCTTGACTAGATGGACCTTTGTGGCAAAGTAATGTCTCTGCTTTTTAATATGCTGTCTAGGTTGGTCATAACTTTCCTTCCAAGGAGTAAGCGTCTCTTAATTTCATGGCTGCAGTCACCATCTGCAGTGATTTTGGAGCCCAGAAAAATAAAGTCAGTCACTGTTTCTACTGTTTCCCCATCTATTTTCCATGAAATGATGGGGCCAGATGCCATTATCTTACTTTTCTGAATGTTGAGCTTTAAGCCAACTTTTTTACTCTCCTCTTTCACTTTCATCAAGAGGCTCTTTAGTTCTTCTTCACTTTCTGCCATAAGGGTGGTGTCATCTGCATATCTGAGGTTATTGATATTTCTCCTGGCAATCTTGATTCCAGCTTGTGCTTCTTCCAGCCCAGCATTTCTCATGATGTACTCTGCATATATGAGGCAGCCTTTTTAATCCCTTTATCACACCTAGCCCCCTATTTCACCCTGCATTTTATGGTATCTCCAAGTGTTAGCCTGCATGGTTAGCTAGGACATCCACCATGGGGAGCTACTGAGGCGACACAAGACTGGGAGGCCCTGCTGGGGCTCTCATCAGCCAAGTTATATTGGCCAAGTGATTTAGAAGCAGTCAACTTCACAAACTTGACTTGCAGGTGGATCCCTGGGGGATATTGAGCAAATGCAGTTCTGATTCAGTCAGTAGGGCTCAGATGGAAGGAGTGCATCCTCAGTGGAACAAGCTCCCAGGTGATGCTGATGCAGAATGAGAGCATCTGTCACTGGTCGCAGCCCTGACTGCACTTAAAATCACCTAAGAAGCTCCAACCAAATACAATGCCTGGTCCCACCCCTGCAAATATTCTGATCTATTTGGTTTGGGCAGTGCCTGAGCTTTGGAAGCTTAAATAATCTCCCTCAGTGATTCTGTTGTGCAACCACGATTGCAACCTGATGGTTTGGTCCATGCTCCTCACGTTCTAGGGCTTTTGAACTGTATAATTTATCATTCAAGCTGGAACACATTTTTAGAGTGAAATGATAATTACACAGGTTAACAGGTGCAAACTGGGATTGTCCTGGATAATTCTGATGTGCAGTCAACTTAACTGTAGCCTGGTGGGGCCCCAGCACTGCCCAAGGTCATAAAGATGTAGTAGAAACTGGGCTTGGAAGTCAGGCTCCTAAGTCTTGAACTCTCATTTCACTTCCTTATAACCTAAACTACTCAGTCTGTGAAATGGGGATAAGAATGCCTGTCAGCCCTAATCTAGGGTGACTATGAAGTTAAAAGGAGGCCACAATCCACACATATGCACTTTAAAAGTTTGAGCTACTGTGTGGAATTGGAAGGCATTTTTATTATTGTGAGTCTGTGGTTACCAGAGCCAGTCTGGGATCTACCCATCTTGAGTTAGAGTGATCAGAGCTATTTGAATAATAAATGATACATGGGCCTTATTAGCTAAAATAATCTTGACAAAGTAGAAAAATAAGGAGACAGGAATCAGAAAGGCATTTAATAGTGTCATTCCCTGGATGGAGGCTGAGCCAAGGCAGGCTCTTAGGGTGAGTGGAGATAAGAATCTCAGAGTGGCCCACAAGCTAAATGGTAATCAATAATATTGTCTCTGGAAACAGTGAAGTTAGTGTGATACATACACAGAAGCATGGTTTGTCTAAACCATCAGGTCCCCGTTCTACACCTCTTGGATTTCAGGAGGGTGTCAGCTTGGAACTGACATTGTCAAGGTGCTGGGGGTAGGAGGTGGGAGGCTGCAGATGAAACCTCTTCCATCCTGCACATTTTTCAAACGAAGATGCTGAGGCTGAGCCATGCCGAGTGCAATACCTGACAACCAGTGATGTACTGGTGGAGCCCGCACTGGGACCAAGATCTCGGGTTGCTTCTGAGTCTGTCCTGTGTGTTGAGGTCAAAAGAAATGCTTTTTTGGTTGTTTTTATCATTGTTGTTTAGTTGCTCAATCATGTCCAACTTTTTCAACGCCATGGACTACAGCCCGCCAGGCTCCTCTGTCCATGGGATTTCCCAGGCAGGAATGCTGGCGTGGAAACAGAAACGCTGGTGAGGCCCTAAATGATAATAATGACCACCATGCCATTATAAACTACCCCCCTAGACTAACAATAATCCTCTATTATCATTTAATTCCCAATATCTCTGTCTTTATGATTGGGTTATTCCCAATAAAAACTTAACTTTTCTCCTGACCCCCACATTACATTTGGTTGATAGGTCTCATTAGTCTGTTTTAATCTATAGCAGTTTTCCTTTCTTTTTTATGGTATTCATTAGTTAAAAGAGAAAACTGGGTTATCTGGCCTGTAGAATGTCCTCCCTTATAGATTTAACTATTTCTCGGTGGTGATTTTGAACATACCCTGCCCCCACCATTCCCTGTAGTTGCTGTAAACTCTAGAGCTTACTTCAGTTCAGGCTCAGCATTTGTGGCAATGCTCCTTTGTAGGTGGTGCCCAGTGCTTTCCACAACATCCCATCAGAAGGCTCATGTCATGGCAGGTGGCATCTGTCAGAAATACACACTGTGGCATTTAAAAGGAGAACAGTTACATGTCACTATACAGTTGTCCAAACCCACAGAGTGCACAACACTAAGAATGAACCCTAGTGAACTATGGACTCTGGGCGATAAAGATATGTGGATGTAGTTTCATTGATTGTACAAATGAACCCCTCAGGTGGGGGTTGTTGGTAGTGGGGGAGGTTATGTATACAGGAGACAGGGGTTATAGGGAAATCTCTGCATTTTCCCTTCAATTTTAGCATGAACCTATAAGTGCTCTAAGAAACAAAGGATACTTAAGAAATAAAAAACAAAAGTGGAACAATTGATTTATACTACTCCCAGGTTGTGGGTGCCAAAGGTGGTGAGGAGGGGAAAGAAACAAAATATGAATGGCGAAAGATGGTTGTTGCAGCTGGGCCATGGTCCGTGGGGCTCACTGTGCTACTCTCAACTTGCAAATCTTAAACAAAAATTAAGGACGTCCCTGATGGCTCAGATGGTAAAGAGTCTGCTGGTAATGCAGGAGACCTGGGTTCGATCCCTGGGTCAGGAAGATCCCCTGGAGAAGAGAATGGCTACCCACTCCAGTATTCTTGCCCGGAGAAATTAACAAAGCACTCTGAGATGCCTGAAGATGTGGCAGGCATGGTTTCTTCTAACCCAGTATTCATCCCTTGCCACCCACTCTTTCTCTTCCCTCAGAGAATCTCAATTCTGTGCAGGTAAGTCTCATTTGGCTACCTGGCCAGCTGTAGTCACTGTTCCAACCCCAGGGATGAGGCCCTTCATTCTCTGCCACAGCCTCCACCTGCAGTGCTGGCTGCTTTGGGAGAGGTCCAGCTTGAGCATTCAACAGAGGGAGTGCTCAAAAAAATCTCTAATGTTTACACGTGTCTTTAATCTTCACAACAAACCAATGAGACTATTACTATCCCCACTTTACAGATGATTGTGAGGCTTAGATAAGTCACAGAGCCCCCGGGTCACCAGCCAGAAGGCTCAGGTCTGTGCAGTAGCACTAAAGCCCACATTCTTAACTACACAGATGCCACACTCCCAGTCTGGCATTGCACAATTTCACTAAATTTTCTCTTTAGGTTGGTCAAGGGAATTTGTGCTTAGGGGACAGACTTTGGGGGAATAAGAGAATTTTTGACATTGGAAAGACACTGTACCCTATGGTGATATTTTCCACAATTTACTGACTGTAAGAATCTTCTAGAGTGTCAAAATGCAGATTCTAGAGAAGGCACCCGATCATCTACATTTTTAGCAAAACATCTTCCTTCCCTACGTGAGTCTTAAAGTCAAGCAAGTTAGAAAAGCTACACATCCTGGCATTAAAATATAGCCCCAGAAAGAGTGGGTTTCCAGACAGAGTGGATTTATTAAATCCAAGCAAGAGAGAGGGATCTTGAAATTCTGTTGATGCCCCGTTAGCCACAGGCACTGGACAGACAGTTCTGATGACACATACACTGGATCCATTTAGAGGCAGGTCCATCAGGGCACCACAGCCTTCCATGGGGGCCAGGTCATTCTGCCTCTACCTGCTAACTAACCATCTGGTGATGAACTTTGCCTCTCAGCCCACATCTGATTGGCCACCTGACTAGGCTGTCCCAGGCAAATCCTTTTTCCCAAGAATTTTTAATTAAAAATTCTAGACTAGCTGTTGCTGGATATCAGCTCTATAAAGTTACATGACGTTGTGGTCAGTAGAGAGATGAGGGGAGAGAGTGGTGGAGGGAAGGAAGGAGGGAGAGAAGGGGAAGGGAGAGGCAAAGGAAGGAAAAGGTGGGGAAAGGGCATGGAAATAAAAACTGGGCCAGTGGAGAGAAAAGGGAGAGTTTAGTGGGTTAAGTAGCACACCCCCCAAAAAGATATATACTCACCCAGAACCTCAAAACAACCTTATTTGGAAAAGGAGTTTTTGTCAATGTAATGATGTTAAAGATCTAAAGATGAGATAATCCTGAGATTAGGCAGGGCACTAAATCTGATGACTGGTGGAGGGAGATTTGACACACAGAGGGGAAGGCCATGTGAAGGCAGAGCAGCAGATTGAGGTGATGTGCTCTGAAGCCAAGGAATGCCCAGGATTGGCCACCAGAAACTGGGAGGAAAGGGAGGAGTGAATTATCCTTCAGACCTTCCAGGAGGAACCACCCCTGTAGACACCTTGATTTCAGACTTCCAGACTCCATAACTGTGAGGGCATCAATTGCTATTTATTTTAACCATCAAGTTTGTAGTGACTTGTTTTAGCTGTCCAAGGAAACCAACTCATCTTTGGAGATTCAGACTACTAATCACCCTGGGAGGGTAAGGGAGGAAGGTAGGGGTCTGGGAGGGGAGGGAAGAGGAGGGAGAACCAAGCAGGGATGCGGGGAGCAGAGGGAAAGAGATTGTACCCCCCAACCCTTAGCCCATCCCCAGTGTCCATGCCTTTGGATGTCCTGGTTCACCTGAGGATCCAGCCTCAGAGTCCCGAGGTGTCCCCTGCATCCTGACATAACACACCTCACCCCAAGTGTCTTCGAGAGGGTGTCTGGTCCCCACAGCCTGATTCCACGATGGGTGCACAGCTGCAACTGAGCCATCACCCAGGCACCCTAGGCTGACCCTGGGAGCAGGAACAGGGAGGCCCACAGTGGCCAGGTGCCCAGGATCAGGGTCTGTACATGTGGGATGGGTGGGAAGAGGTGAGGGTGGGGACCAGCTGCTCTTTGCCAGATGACGCAGCCCCAGAAAGGCCCACATCTCTCCCCAACACTCCAGTGGCCTCTTGGCAAGGTGGCTTCCCTGGGACAGTTTCAGATGATGATGAGTCCCCTCCTCCTGCTACTCAGCCCCACCGAGGGCTCAGTGGTTGCCTCTGCAGCTCGTGCTGTCCGGGTTAGCGTCCTCGGTAGCGCAGTCAGTGGGAATTTCTTCCACACCTGCTGGAACGGTCTCCAACAAAGGCCACAGGGCACACACTCGAGGGGTTTTCAGAGCTGAAGGTCCACTCTCATTCTCTCATGCAGTGTTTTTTTTTTACTGATGATTAAAAAAAAATAAATTAGTAAAAAAAAAATTAATGAAACCCCTCCTGAGCGCCAGGCACTGTGCTGAATGCTTTACATGCATCATCTCAATGGATTCTCCCAACAGCTCCAGGAGCAGTGGGTGCTGTCACCACCACCCTTCTCCCCACCATTAAAGGGAGAAACTGAGGCAGATCAGGGCAGTAGAGACCCTGCCCAAGGTCCTTGAAAGGAGAGGGACACATTCGGAATTTGAACCACTGTCTGCCGTTTTCCTGCTAAGCTCCATGCGTGTACCCCTGACTGAGGAGAATCTTTAACTCCCAAGGTGTTTTCACATGCTTCTTTTTGGTTAGTAAAACTTTAGATTTTTCTCAGGGTTTTCGTTAGGAAGAATGAGGAGCTGAATGGTTCTGACCTGGGGTCCTAAGCCCCAGGTGCTTCCATCCACTCTGCACCTGCGTGTGGAGGGCTGGACAGATCAAAAGAGCTGCGAGAATAGAAAGAGGAGGCTAGAGTTTTGCTTCACTCTGACTTGAAAGCCTGGGAAACAAACCCAAATGTAAGCTGATTTCTTCCCTTCCCTCTGTCCCCACAGACTTCCTGGGATCCAGGTTGGAGCCCACCGCTGTCACCCCAAGCCCTCCTGACAGACTGTACCTCCCCCATCCCAGCCTTGCTGGGGCTACAGTGGTGTCGCCTAGGGTTTCCCACATGCAGGTCGGAAATAGTGGAGTGGGGGGACCAGGCTGGAGCCCTGGAGGCTGAACCTCCTTCCAGTGTGTGTTTGTGGGAGAGGGAGAGTGGGACCCCTGAAGAGCCCACCTCACCTCTTTGTGTCTCCCTGTTCTCATCTGAGAAATTGAGATAATAAGGATGTGTGTGTGTGTGTGTGTGTGCGCTAAGTTGCTGAAGTTGTGTTTGACTGTGACACTACAGATTGTAGCCCTCCAGGCTCCTCTGTCCATGAGATTTTCCAGGAAAGAATACTGGAGTGGGTTGCCATGCCCTCCTCCAGGGGATCTTTCTGACCCGGGGATGGAACCATCATCTCTTCTGTCTCCTGCATTGGTTGACAGGTTCTTTACCACTAGCACCACCTGGGAAGCCTGATAATAAGGATATTCATCCCCAAATCTGCATTTTCAATAATGCTGTTTCTTGTATGACAACTATAGTTTACTAAAGATATTTTCAAAAGCACAATACTCTGTTGTTTGGGGAAGCACATTTAGGTGTCTTCAATGAAACAAGAAAGCACTTACCTGAGGAGCAGGGAGAAGCTTGTGGCCTGATTGGTCCTTGAGGCTCTGGAGTGGAAACTCACCTTACCCAGCTGACTGTGGGTTCAACAGTTGTTTGTGGACTGTACTGTGTTAAGCTCTATATTTATGCTTTTGGTGTTTGCCTATTCAAATACTGTATTTCACAACTTTATAAGGGTTAAAAAACAATGAACTTGGCCTCCCAGGATGGTGGGAGCATTTTTTGAGATGCACATTTTGTGCCCTGGCACATAATAGGTGCTCAGTGAGCAAGGCATGAGCCCATGACATGCCTTCCCCAGGTCCTCATTCAGCCCAGGGACAGCTCAGCAGGTGATCAGGCCCAGAACCCTGAAGAACCCACCAAACAGAAGAGTGGATGGATGTGGTATGAGGAGTAGATAAGTTATTGACAGATTCATGGGATAGTGAGAAATTTAATAAAAATTACCTGCATCCCAACCCACAGTAGTTTCAGAAAGGAGCTGTTCTGATAGTTTTTATGTTCCTTGTTTGTTCATTCCTTCCACAAATATATACTGAGCATCCGCCATGTGTCAGGCAAGGTGACAGCTGAAGAGGATACTGTAGGCCAGAGAAATCCCTTCCCCTGGATGCTTCCAGGCTAGTAGAGCAATGGACATTAAATGGAAAGATTCCACACATGGTGATCATGATGGAGAGAGGAAGTTCAGAAGCACTGGCTGAGCCTGTAAGAGGGCCACCTCACCCAGTTTTTCAAATTTTGTTTTCCTTTGCAGGCAAGGGGTGTCAGAGAAGTCTTCCTGAAGGAGGCAGCACATTAACTGAGCCCTCAGGTTACCTGGTCTAGCACATTCCAGGCCAGGAAACAGAACGTGCAAAAGCCCAGAGATGAAAAGGAGAAGGTAGTGATTTGACTGTAAAAAATACTTTTGAGTGGCTGGAGGTACTTGCAGGAGGGCAGCTGGGGATGTTGTAGCAGGTAGGAGACCAGAAAGGAAAGCCTGGGTTAGTTCACAAAGGGCCATCTCTGCCCTGGTAAGGAGTCTGGAGGGTGTAAAGCCAGGATGTTTCATTGGTTTGCACTTCAGAAGAAGCATGGCACTGCCATGTCTATTAGACGTGGGCATTTGCTCTGTTCGAGCAAAGCCAGCCTCCCACTCTGAACTTCTCAGTAGAATTTTCCTCACCCTCCTACCAAAGCTCCTGTTCATCACAGGACCAGGAAGCCCATTTCTGCCCAATTCTGAGAGACAAAACTGGCACTGTCAGGGCCTCATGGATGAAAAGTCTTGGAGGATTGGGGACTTTCAGTGTTGGTGCAAGGAATTCACCTACAGCATCTGGCCCAGTGCCTTTTATAAAGCAGGAACTCAAATAAATGCTTGCCGATGAGCTGCTGAGACTGCCTCTACCTTGCTTTGAAAGTGAAAGTCGCTCAGTTGTGTCTGACTCTTTGTGACCCAATGGACTATACAGTCCATGGAATTCTCAAGGCCACAATACTGGAGTGGGCAGCCTTTTCCTTCTCCAGGGGATCTTCCCAACTCAGGGATCAAACCCAGGTCTCCCACATTGCAGGTGGATTCTTTACCAGCTGAGCCACAAGGGAAGCCCAAGAAAACTGGAGTGAGTAGCTTATTCCTTCTCCAGCAGATTTTCCTGCCCCAGGAATTAAACTAGGGTTTCCTGCATTGCAGGTGGATTCTTTACCAACTGAGCTATCAGGGAAGCCCATCTACCTGAGCTAACTTGCTTTAGTTTTCCTTAATTTCTAGGACTGTGACAGACTGAGGAATTAAAATTTATATGTATGCTGTACTCTCTCTGCTCTCTGCTAAGTCACTTCAGTCGTATCTGACTCTGTGCGACCCCATTGACGGCAGCCCACCAGGCTTCCCCGTCCCTGGGATTCTCCAGGCAAGAGCACTGGAGTGGGTTGCCGTTTCCTTCTCCAATGCATGAATGTGAAAAGTGAAAGTGAAGTCTCTCAGTCGTGTCCAACTCTTCACGACCCCATGGACTGCAGCCCACCAGGCTCCTCCGTCCATGGGGTTTTCCAGGCAAGAGTACTACTGAAACCTAAAACTCTAAATGTCTATTTTGTGGGCAGCATTCATCTCTCAAGCTGATAAAAGCCTCACTTCCCAAAGAGGATTCTTTGCTCAGATGTTATTCATGAGAATGAGGGTCTCACAGGGAGCATGTTAAAATGCAGATTGCTAGGATCCATTGTCTCCTCTGGAAATTTTTATTTGGTAGGTGTATTAGGCAGCTTTGGCTTGGTTATGGTGCAGTAACAAATAACTCCCCATATCTCAATGGCTTATAACAAGAAAAAGTTATTTCTCACTCACATTACATGTTGACTATAATGTGAAACAGTAATATTTTTTATTGTATCAGTCAGTCTGCCATACTTTCTTCACTTAAGGACACAGAAGAAATAGCCCCATTAGGGGACACACCACTCATATCAAAGGTGAATAATTATCTTAGAGGAAAGAAGGAGCAAATAATCATCTTAGAGGAGAGAAGGAACAGTAATACTTTCTGCCAGAGGTGGTCTAGGATGGGGCCAGGACTGTGCATTTTTAGTAGTATATGCCGGTGAATCTGTTGCAGGAGGTCTGAGGGTCACATTTTGAGGACCTCTGGGTGATCACACATTAGGATAACAAAAGACATTAGTCTGGAATAGTTTCCCAAAGCTCAGAGTTGGGCAGTTTCCTGCCTTTCTTCCTGACACCTTAATCTCTCACTGCTCCCTTTCTCCTTTGCCTATTTTATCTTAGAAGCCTTCTAGAAGCTCCATATTTAAGTCTTTCGTCTTTTGTCTCATACCCCCAGCTTTGTTTTCTGCCAAATAACACAAATAAATCTGGTTTCAAAAAGTAATGCATGTAAATGGGCATGCATGCATTTATGTGTTCTCCCTGCCTGAGTAGGAATTTGCATTTTAACCAGGTTATTTTCATGATGCAGAACTCCTGAGATGATGAGAATTTCATGAATGATGAGAACATCAGAGACCTTAACCAGCTGTAATGGATGGTGATATTAGGGCCCTGTTCTCCAGCCTTCTTCTCCAGAGGATGGTGCATCTCTCTGTTCCCTTGTGATTGTCTCTGGCACTACATCTGCCACCTGATGTTATAATAATTCATTCAGGTCTTGCTCTCTTGCTAGATGATGAGGTCCTTGAGGGCAGAGTTCTTCTTTCTGTCCTCTGCATGCAAAAATTATTTAATAAATGAATGCATGTTTGCTTCTTGCATATCATTACAACCCACTCTTGGAGAATTTTTTAAATTGGATTTTTTTTTTTTTTGCTTATGTCCTGGCATCTCTTCTTGATTCTTTAAACCTTCATTTCCCTACATGGTAGCCATTAACCACATATGCTTCTGAGATGTTGAAATGTGACTACTCTGAACTGACGTGTAAAATACTAGACTTAAAGCACTGGATTTTAGAGATTTAGTGCAAAAAAAAAGGTAAAATATTTCATTGCTTTTCAATATCAACATCCCATTCATAATTTCATACTGATTATAGGTTATAATGATATCATTCATGTTGTGTTTAATTAAAATATTGAAATTAAATAATTAATTAATATTTAATTATTAAAATGGTTAAATCTTATTTACTCTTTGTTTCATGCAGCTACCAGAAATTTTTAATATTTCTGTATTTTTGGTTACACTGGGTCTTCACTGCTGCTCATGGGCCTTCCCTAGCTGCACAAGCACGGACTGCTCTTCATTGTGGTGCACAGGCTTCTCGTTGCAGTGGCTTCTCTTTGTTACCGAGCATGGACTCTGGGCACACAGACTTCAGTAGCTGCAGCATGTGGGCTCAATCGTTGTGGCTTATGGGCTTAGTTACTCCGAGGCATGTGAAATCTTCCCAGATCAGGGATCGAACCGACGTCCCCTGCGTTGGCAGGAGGATTCTTACCCACTGTACCACCAGGGAAGTCCCAGAAAAATTTAAATTGCGTAATGTGCTTGCATTATATTTCTATTGGAGAGTGCTGCTTTAGAGAATTCTGAGTTTCCCAATCGCATCTGCAGGTTTTCTTTACATCCCTGGGGAGTGATTCACTTGAGTCCAGAAGCAGAGACTTATTTCAGGGAGCAAAGGAGCACCAGGCAGCAGCTTTTCCTTTCTTAGCCTTCGAGTCCCTTGAACACGGGTTTTTTCTTCCAATTATCTCGTGGAGAGGATGCCATCAAGCTGCAAATTCCAGCAGCTCAATCCTGTTTGAGCCAGAGCATCATTTCTATCAGTACCAGGTCTGTAGCGGACACGACTGAAGCGACTTAGCAGCAGCAGCCGCAGCCGCAGCAGCAGAAGTTCTTGTCAGTCCTGGTTGGCTGAGCAGGTCTTGTTCCTAAGCCTGAAAATCCCTGTTGGGGGATGATTTCATAAGTGAGGCAGGCAGGCATGAAAAAGTTAGAGGAGAAGACAAGTGAAGCTCTGCCAGTAGAGTGGGCACCTTTAGTGGGTGGGGTGCACAGTGACTGCCAGGAAGCAGGAGGGGGCTTCCTGGGAATGTGCTGATCTGAGTCCTGGTAAGGTGGATATGAAAAGTCATCTAACAGTATATGCATTTATGATTTGTTCTCTTCTCTGTAGGTGTATTTATACATCATTAAAAATTTTATATTGTAAAATAAATATAATATGAGTAAAAGTCTCAAAACATTAAAAAAAAAAAAAAGAATTAAAGCCCTGTGAAAATAAGTCTCTAGGAGAGAATAGGAAAAAAAATCTTCCATTATTTCATTTTTTAAAATGTGTCACATATGATAAATAAAATTAAATACAGTGTTTGTGACCAATGCTTAAGGTGGCCCTGCAATTCACCTCTGGTTGTGTCCTGTGTGATGCTCTCCCTTGAATGTGGGCAGAACTTGTGACTTGCTTCTAACCAATAGAACACAGCCCGGTGACAGAATGTACATGATTACAGTACATAGATGTTGCTACAATCTCTGCATCCCTTACTTGCTTGGAGGAAACAAGAATCCAGGTTGGGGAACCCTGTGTGGGAATGACACCCCATGATACCTCATGTAGTCCTCTAGGAGCTGAGGGTGGCCTCTGGCCAACAGTTAGCAAGAAACTGAAACCTTTACTTCTATTGATAAATGACAAGAGACTGATTTCTGCCAACAACCTGAAGAAGCACGAAAGCAGATCCTTCCCCAGTCAAACCTCTAATGAAACCTCAGCCCTGGCTAACATATTGTTTGCACCCTGGCAAGACCCAGACATAGGACCCAGCTAAGTCAGGTCAGGACTCCCGACACATGGAAACTGGGAGCCAAGTGTACGTTGTTTTAAGCTGAAAAATTTGTCACAAGATTGTTATACAAATAGAAAACTATTACTGCACTAAAGAAAAAAATTTAGCCCAGCACCAGACCTCAGTGGTTTCTCAGTTACAGTTTGTTGAGAGAATTCTAAAATATGAGGTCTCTCTCCTTCTCTCTCTCACACACTCACACATATGTGCACCCACACACACACACACACAAAACTTCATGCATTCATATGGTTGATTTCACATGGAGGGGGACAATCTCTTTGAAATTGTCAAAATATAAAATGAAACTATAAAACTATAAAAATGAAATTAATATATACTTGTAGAATTTTAGGAAGTACAGGTTAGCAAAAGGAATATAAAACCATTAATTTCTTCGGTGAAAGTGAAAGTCGCTCAGTCGTGTCCGACTCTTTGCGACTCCATGGACTGTCTGGAGAGAGACCTCATATTTTAGAATTCTCTCAACAAACTGTAACTTAGAAACCACTGCATGTCTGGTGCTGGTGCCAGGCTCCTCTGTTTATGGAATTCTCCAGGCCAGAATACTGGAGTGGGTAGCCATTTCCTTCTTCAGGGGATCTTCCCAATCCAAGGATTGAACCCAGGTAGGTCTCCTGCATTGCAGGCGGATTCTTTACCATCTGAGCCACCAGGGAAGTCCATTCCTTCACTTCTGTTCAATTCAGTCACTTAGTCATGTCCGACTCTTTGAGACCCCATGGACTGCAGCATGCCAGGCCTCCCTGTCCATCACCAACTCCCAGAGTTTACTCAAACTCATGTCCATTGAGTCAGTGATGCCATCCAACCATCTCATCCTCTTTCGTCCCCTTCTCCTGCCTTCAGTATTTCCCAGCATCACAGGGTCTTTTCATATAAAGATAACATTGGTTTTATGCATTAATAAAAATAGATCTGGTTCATTGTAACAAAGTCTAGAAAACATTTAAAGAAAAAACTAAAGTCATCAGTAATCCTCTTCACAGAGATAATCTCTGTTAACATTGTCTTATGTCATCTATGTATATGTGTATATTAGTCTTCTCAGGCTGTTGAAACAAAATGCCATATACTCAGTGGCTTTAAGAACAGAAGTGTATTTTCTCATAGTTTTGGAGGCTAGGATTCTGAGATCAGGATAGTTGGGTTCTAATAAGAGCCCTGTACTGGGCTTGTAGACAGACAGCTACCATCTCACTGTGTGGTCGCCTGGTGGAGAGAAAATGAATTCTCTGGTTGCTCTTTTCAGGAGGAATTAATCCTGTTGTGTCAGAGTCCCAGTCCTATGACCTCAGTTAACCTTAATTACCTCCTTGCAGGCCCTGTCGTCCAATTTAGTAAATATTAGGGGTTAGGCCTTCAACATACATTTTGGAGAGACAGTTCAGACTATAGCAGTGTGTGTACAAATTTTTTTTAATTAAAAATAGGATTTTACTATGTTCAGTTCAGTTCAGTTCAGTCGCTCAGTTGTGTCCGACTCTGTGACCCTGTGAATTGCAGCATGCCAGGCCTCCCTGTCCATCATCAACTCCCAGAGTTCACCCAAACTCATGTGCATTGAGTTGATGATGCCATCCAGCCATCTCATGCTCTGTTGTCCCCCTTTCCTCCTGCCCCCAATCCCTCCTAGTATCAGGGTCTTTTCCAATGAGTCAACTCTTGGCATGAGGTGGCCAAAGTATTGGAGTTTCAGCCTCAGCACCAGTCCTTCCAATGAACACCTAGGACTGGTCTCCTTTAGGATGGACTGGTTGGATCTCCTTGCAGTCCAAGGGACTCTCAAGAGTCTTCTCCAACACCACAGTTCAAAAGCATCAGTTCTTTGGCGCTCAGCTTTCTTCACAGTCCAACTCTCGCATCTAATCATGACCACTGGAAAAACTGTAGCCTTGACTAAGCGGACCTTTGTTGGCAAAGTAATATTTCTGCTTTTGAATATGCTATCTAGGTTGGTCATAACTTTCCTTCCAAGGAATAAGCGTCTTTTAATTTCATGGCTGCAGTCACCATTTGCAGTGATTTTGGAGACCCCCAAAATAAAGTCTGACACTATTTCCACTGTTTCCCCATCTAATTGCCATGAAGTGATGGGACCAGATGCCATGATCTTCGTTTTCTGAATGTTGAGCTTTAAGCCAACTTTTTCACTCTCCTCTTTCACTTTCATCAAGAGGCTCTTTAGTTCCTCTTCACTTTCTGCCATTAGGGTGGTGTCATCTGCATGTCTGAGGTTATTGATATTTCTCCTGGCAATCTTGATTCCAGCTTGTGCTTCTTCCAGCCCAGTGTT
>NW_011495035.1:3546925-3559836 GCF_000754665.1 Bison bison bison | reverse complement strand
TTTCTCAAGAGGTGGATCAGGTGGTCTGGTATTCCCATCTCTTTCAGAATTTTCCACAGTTTATTGTGATCCACACAGTCAAAGGCTTTGGCATAGTCAATAAAGCAGAAATAGATGTTTTTCTGGAACTCTCTTGCTTTTTCGATGATCTAGTGGATGTTGGCAATTTGATCCCTGGTTCCTCTGCCTTTTCTAAAACCAGCTTGATGTTACCCCTTAGCAATATATCTTATTTTCTCCCATCATTCAATATTTTTCTCTACCATTTTTCTTGCTTGCATAGTAATTCCTGCATAAGAGCTGCATAATGGCTATATGTATATACCATTAATTGTTTAACCAATGTCATATTGATATTTAGATGGTCTAACTCTTTTCCATCATAAATGACTTAGGAGTTAATATGCTTGTACCTTAATATGCTTCATGTGGCTATACATGATTAATTCATTCAGGGTAGACAGAAGACATCACCTTGAGGCATTTATCAAAAAGGAACCACCATGCCTTTGTCTTTGTTCTTGTTGTTCAGTCACTAAGTCGTGTCCGACTCTTTGTAACCTCATGGACTGCAACACACCAGGCTTCCCTGTCCTTCACTATCTCTCAGAGTTTGCTCAAACTCATATCCATTGAGTCTTTGTTCTAAGCTAAGTGATAACAGAAAGGCAGGTATTATTTGGAATTTGGATCTTGGTTTTTTCCTATAGCTTCAGAAGCCCTGAGGCTCAAGGAAGCAGTGCTATCAAGGAGCCAAGGAATTATCCAGGAGGCTCTACATGTGTGTATGTCTGCTTAGTTGTGTCCGACTCTTTGTGACCCCATGGACTATAGACCACCAGGCTCGTCTTGTACATGCAACTTTTCAGGCAAGTATACTGAAGCAGGTTAACATCTCCTCCTCCAGGGGACCTTCCCAACCCTGGAATTGAAACTGCATCTGAGTCTCCTGCATTGGCAGGAGTGGGTTCTTTACCACTAATGCCACCTGGGAAGCACCCCCAACCCTCTAGCTTCCATAAAATTCTTGACAGGTAGCTGCTTTGTGCCCTGAGGCCGTATGTGTGGAGTATGTCATAGAGCAATGCCATTGAGTTTGAGCCTCATCTTACAAATTAGAGAAGGAACTGTCAAAGATATGGTAGGGCCTTGAGCTGTGTTCTAAATATGGGAAGAAGTAAAGGTAGAAGGGAAACTATGCCAGCAAGCACGTGCCAGGCACAGGTAACCTATAGTGTTGGATGGTGTTGAGGAGATGGTTTTAGGCCAAGACTACCCTGTCATGTATGGATGTGAGAGTTGGATTGTGAAGAAGACTGAGCACTGAAGAATTGATGCTTTTGAACTGTGGTGTTGGAGAAGACTCTTGAGAGTCCCTTGGACTGCAAGGAGATCCAACCAGTCCATTCTGAAGGAGATCAGCCCTGGGATTTCTTTGGAAGGAATGATGCTAAAGCTGAAACTCCAGTACTTTGGCCACCTCATGCGAAGAGTTGACTCATTGGAAAAGACTCTGATGCTGGGAGGGATTGGGGGCAGGAGGAGAAGGGGATGACAGAGGATGAGATGGCTGGATGGCATCACTGACTCGATGGACGTGAGTCTGGGTGAACTCCGGGAGTTGGTGATGGACAGGGAGGCCTGGCGTGCTGCGATTCATGGGGTCGCAAAGAGTCGGACATGACTGAGCGACTGAACTGAACTGAATTCTTCCTTGGGAAAGATAAAGGTGGAAAAGATGAAACTAAGGAATACATTGTAGTTTGTGAATCAGTTGTACATATACATAAATCTATTCTTTTTTGGATTCTTTTTGCATATAGGTCATTACAGAGTATTGAATAGAATTCTCTATGTTATACAATAAGTCCTTATGAGTTATCTATTTTATATATAGTCATCAAGGTGTTTTGCTAAACAAAAACACTCGCCTCCTAAAACAGGAATTCAGCCTGTTTTTCTCTTCTTTTCCCCGCTACATAAACAAAACTGTTAAAAGCACCAGCTTTGGAGGCAGATGTTCAGAGTTAATTTCTTAGGTTTTCCCTTTGCTGGTAGTTGACTTTAGCCAGTACATCTCGCTACTTCAGATGTAATCCATGAACCAGCACCATTACCATCAATTGGGAATTTTTACAAGGTACAGATGCTCAGGCCAGCCCTGGACGTACTGAATAAGGATCTGCATTTTAATAAGAACTCCAGATGAATCATTTGCCCATTAACATATTGGAAGTGCCATTCTAACCTCTCTGAGCCTTAGCTTCCTCATTTGTAAAATAGAGATAATACCTGGGGTGGAAGTAGGGTGAGAGCTGTGAAAATTACATGAGATATTGTATGCAAACATAAGCGGGTCTTGGAGAGCCTTCAGTAAATGGTAGCTAATATTATTATTAGCTATTAAGCTGTAACAGCTCTATTTCTGCATTGGGAATTGTTATTCTAGCCAAAAATAGAACCTCTCAGGATGCCAGGACCCTCAGGGTACAGTCATTACTCAGTGCTGGGGCTGGTGGAGAAGAGTTGGAGGGCGGTAAGGCCTGAGGTTTCAGGACTTCAGAGTGGGGGAAGGAGAGATTCACCTGGCCGCTGCTAAGCAAACAACTGAGGTTCACATATTTCTGCTATGTAAACTCATATCAGGGCATTCAGGTGTGCTGAGGGTGATGCACAGCCACAGGATCAATGCACTGGATCTTCTCGGTGTGACATGTTTACTCATGGCAAGTAATTGAAAACATCATTTGCATATTAAAAACAGATCTAGAGAGAGTACATACAGTATGGTTCTATTTATAACAAGTTTTACAACAGACAAGTCTAAACAAAGATGATAAAAAATCAGAATATTGCTTGCTTGTTGGAAGGTGGGGGGATTGACTGGAAAGGGCTTGAGGGAACTTTCCATGCAATTGGGAATGTCTTAGATCTTGATTGGCATGGTGGTGATATTTGTCAAAATGCAGTGAAGTGTACCTTGCAATGAGTTAGCCAAAATTTAATTCATTTGAAACAGGTATGGGAAACAGACAGACCACAAGACCCTCCATTTTCTCTGTGTAATAATTAACCAAACTCTTATCACTAAAGGCCGTCTGCCCTAAACTCAACCTTAGCCAGTCACCTACAACCTGGGGCCAGTGGCAAAAATGCCAGGGCCAGTGTGGATGGATTGTAGGGGAGTGAAACTTAACTCACTCTTGCCCAGGGACCTTGGGGCTGGATTCCCAGCAGCCCTGGACTGTGGCTCTTGCATCTCAATGAGAAAGAATCTGAGGGGACTTCCTTGGCCATCCAGTGGTTAGGACTTGAGTTTCTACTACAGGGTCCCAGGTTTGATACCTGGTCTGGGAAATAAGATCTTGCATGCCACATGGTACAGACAAAAAGGAAAAGAAAAAAGTGGAGTTCGAGAGGGAAGCCACATGGACAGGCTCCTTTCCCAGATACCTGTTTGTCCTAGGTCACACAGCCTGTGGCTTCAGTTTGTTCCCAAATTATGATGGCTTAGCTCACAATGGACTCTTGGCAGGGCATCTGTTCTCCTTGGTTTCCCTGTTGATTGAGAATACTTCCCAGGGTGCTGCTTTGCTCCTCCTTGGGCACAAGTCCCCCATGTTTTTCCTCTCAGGACTGCTGGCCTCGCCCTGTCACTCCATAAACTTGACATGAGGCAGTCACCGTCAGACTGGGCTGTCTTCCAGTTGTCACCTTCTTCCATGTCTGCAGTTTGGCCTGGAAAGGAGCCCTGAATTCCCACCCCTCCCTCCTGCTGTGTCCTAGGCCCATCTCCCAGCGCCAGTGAACACCCTGGAGACCATACTTTATCCTATCTTCACCTCTGAGTCTTGGTCCTATAAAGAGGTTATTTTCTCTTAAGTCTTTATTTCTGGGTTTTAGGATTAACGACTTTCTGGGAGAATCAGCAGTGGGATGTCTGTTGTTTCCAGGGAAACTCCTCTTCAGCCTTCAGTGGGAAAAACCACAGAGGGTGGATAGATTATTCAGACCCCAACCCCAACACTCACACACATGCACGCACAGAAACAGGAAATGACTTCTATTCAGTGGTTAATGGTAGAATACAGGTCTCCCAACTTCCAGGCCAATTCTAGTTCCCTTGATTGGGGTTGAAATTCAGGCTCCAGCCGGGAACTTAATCTGCTTGCGATGCCACTGCATGATCCAGGCAAGCCACTTAATGTCTCTGCAACTCAGCTTCTTGACAGTAATTGGGGACGATAATGGTTACCTACTTCATAGAGATATTTAGCGGCTCAATTAGTAAAAGCTTCTGAAGTGCTTGAGTCCCATTATTAGTTGTAATGGAGTACGTCTGCTGGTGTTGGCAAAGCTATTGGCTCTTGGTGGAAAATGCTCTTTCCAAGCAAGAATCAAGATGCAAACGCTAAGGATTTGGAAAAATAGGAATACATCCCAGTGCTCTCAGGTGTTTCCAGATCCTCCTTGTCATTTGACTTTTAAGGGAAAATATTGGCATAGGGTGCTCAACTGAGAAATTTCTGCCTGACAAAATGATTCTTGAGTTTATAGCCATGAATAGGCACATCATCAAAGTGACCACATTGCGTGGATTCACAGGTGTCATTTGGGACAAGAAGGTGACGGGGGGGGGGCTACCCCAGGTTTTTGGAAATAAAGTTGTGACAAGAGTTGCCTAAAGTAAAATTTATACCCTCTGGTTACAGGGTAGCCATCTGTATTAGTTAAGAAACAGGGTAAGCAGCTGAACAGAGAGATTCCAAGCTTCAGTGGCTTACACAAGGTACAATTATGTCTCTCTCCTGTCATAGTCCAGAGGTGGCAATTCAGGATTGGTTGGATGACTCCAGTCTCACCACATGCCTTCCATGTGTGAGTCTGTTTCTGACCTCAACCAGCAAGAAGGGGGAAAAGAACCAGGAAGACACCTCTGTTTTCTTCTAAAGACAAGATCCAGAATGGGTATCAACATTACCCTTTCCAGCTGGAACTTAGTCTAATAGCCATACAGAGCTACACAGGAAGTTGGGAAGTATAGTCTTCCCCTGGGAAGTCTTTATACTGAAAGGAGCACTGCTTAGATTGAGGGGAACAACATACAGTCTGCCGCCCTATCTTTAAGAAAGACCACGAAACTATCGGCAACTCTGAAATTAAGGAGGGCCAGAATGTCCAAAACTGCAGCTGATTCATTGGGAATCAGGAGTAGGTCTGGAATGTGATTATAATTTACTGAGTAGGAATCAGAAGAGGTAGTCAGGCTTCCTAGAAGGAAATGTGAAGATAGAAACCAGTCCCAGGCCATGGAGAAATTTTAACCCCTTAGAAAACAGTGTTCGGAGAAGGCAATGGCACCCCACTCCAGTACTCTTGCCTGGAAAATCCCATGGATGGAGCCTGGTGGGCTGCAGTCCATGGGGTTGCTAAGAGTCGGACACGACTGAGCGACTTCACTTTCACTTTTCACTTTCATGCATTGCAGAAGGAAATGGCAACCCACTCCAGTGTTCTTGCCTGGAGAATCCCAGGGATGGGGGAGCCTGGTGCGCTGCCGCCTATGGGGTCGCACAGAGTTGGACACGACTGAAGTGACTTAGCAGCAGCAGCAGAAAACAGTATTCGCCTATCCCCGGGAGTTTGACCAATGTGAAAAGCCTCCTTCCAGCTGGAGGTTTGAGATTCTAGTTCTTGTTATGACTCATCATGGGAGGCCAAGAGGGAGTAGAACAAAAGAAGCTCTCTCAGAGAGTAGCTTCAGTTACTCATTCATTGAAAGAGGAGTTTCTCTACCTTTTGCAAAAGGAGGAAGTCAGAGAGGGAGAGAAAAGTGGGGAGGGAGAGAAAAGGGAGGGAGGGAGCTTTTTCCCCACTGCCATTCAAAACCTCTCTAGGCTGACCTGCAAATTTTTAGAATAATGCAATTTGCATATTACTTGAATGATAGTCTGGTTAGTGGATTAGAATGCCCTTAAAAAAAGAAAACCTCAGCAGATAGTAAAGCATTGTAAGACCCATTGCCATTTGGGGAAATTTTGCTGCTAAGATTTCTAATGAAACAGCCCTGGGATATTTTCAAAGACTGGTTTTCCCCTCAGAACATTCCTGCCTAAGCCCCTCTGCTTGTCAAAATTAGACCAGAAAACTGCTGACATGGAGAATTTATTTTAAAAGATCATAGGATGGAGCTGGGAAAGGCAGAGACTGAATCAGAGAGATCAACTTTTTTACCCAACTACAGGAATCACCAACTCCTGGCCAGGCTTACCTGTACCCTTCACCTACTTCCTGATTTACCCCTGGATTATTTTGAGTAAATCTCAGCACTGTATCATTTCATCTTTAAAAATCAATAATAATTCCTTAATTTAACCAAGTATATCATCAGTGTTTTCCTCTACTTCCTCTCCTCCTGCCCCTTTATTTATTTTATTTTATTTTTTAATCTTTTTCCCATGGACTGTAGCCCACCAGGCTCCCCTGTCCATAGGATTTTCCAGGCAAGAATACTGGAGTGGGTTGCCATTTCCTTCTCCATCTCCTGCCCCTTTAAAATTGATTTCTTTACATCAGGATCCAAACAAGATTGCTTGCTGCATTTGGTTGTTGTGTGAGATGTCTCTAAGTTTTTATCTACTTGATCTGTTTTTTCCTCATGTACACAGTAAAGTTTCACAAGGTCTGGATTTACTGATTTTAACTCACTGGTGCCATTTAACATGTTCCTCCTCCCCTATGTTTCCTGATAATTGATTGCTAGGTCATTGGTTTCCTGATGACCTCAAGGCTTGGTCTCACACAGGTCAGATCTGTCTTCACCAGTGTATGTTCCTGCAGTTGGAGGCCCATCATGCCTGTCTCTCTGTAACAACGCCAGTCATTGACAGTCATTTGCTCAATCCATTATTTCAGTAGGTGTTTGCAAAATGTGATATTCAGATTATTTTATTCCTTCTGTGTTTATTAGCTGAAATACTTTTATAGAAGGCAGTGTTCTATCCTCAGCTGTTTATGGTTACCATGAGGAACAATTCCTACAGGAAGAACAGGATAAATGATTTTTTCCCCTTTTACTTACCAGTTTTCGGAATAATGAATTGTTTCCTTACCACCTTTCAAAAGGGCTGAGGGTTTTGTTTGTTTTTATTTTGTTATGAACTCAGGAAGTTTTACAGATGCAATGTGATGCAGTCCTTTGTGGTTCTTCTTACAAATGCTCAGACCATCCCACTGCTGGCCAGTGGAAGCTTCTGTAAGTTGACTCCTAGACTAGATGGCCAGGCTTATATGACTTTTGCCCTAGACCTGGAATCAGTCATTTCTTTAAAGAGTCTGGTTTCTCTAGTGGTAAATGGTATGTAGAATGCACCATCTGGTAATTTGAACAATTTTTAAGTAAACGTTTGTTTTTTGTTTTTTGTTTTTTTTAAATGTAGAAATAAGATATAAGCATTGCAAACACAGTTTTAATTCATGGACTAAATGAAAAAGGTCAACAAGAATGTTCCCAAACATCACTTTCCAACGGAACTTTCTTCGACGATAACTTATATCTGATCTCTCCAATGTACTGGCCACTAACTACACGAGAGTTTGGGATGTGGCCTGTGCAATGGAAGAACTGATTTTTTAATTTATTTTTAAATTAATTCACATGTGGCTAGTGAATACCTTATTGAACAGCGCAGGAAATTTAGAATTTAATGATTAAATTTCACAACTTTTTTTTTTTTTAAGCACCATCTGAAGGAGCTTCCCTGGAGGCTCAGTGGCGAAGAATCTCCCTGCCAATACAGGAGACGCGGGTTCACTCTCTACATCAGGAAGATCCCCTGGAGAAGGAAATGGCAATCTGTTCCAGTATTCTTGCCTGGGAAGTCTCATGGACAGAGGAACCTGGTGGGCTACAGTCCATGGGGTTGCAAAAGAGTTGGACATGACTTAGGGACTAAACAGCAACAAAATAGGCAAGGCATGGGAAGGCACTGTAAGAGAACTGAAGTACACTGTCATTCCTGCCATAACCTTCCAAAATATTATAGTAAAGGAAATAAGATGAATCCCCCAATAATTTTAATGTAACCAAAATGGTAACTGCTAGACAAACAGGAAATATATTTTGATAATCTGGTTAGGGTGGTTAGAAGTGGATTCATGGAGAAAATGACAGAAAAAAGATACATTTTAAAAATTATTAGGAAATGTAGCCTTGGTTATTTTATCTTATTTTACTTTTATTTTGGAGTTTTATCAAAATAGACTTTTTTGAGCAATTTTAAGTTCACACCAAAATTGGGTAGAAACTTACAGAGTTCTCACATAACCACTGTCCCCACACATGTACTGTCTACCCCACTATTAACATTCCCCCTACCCCACTAGTGGTATAATTGTTACAGTTGATAACAGACCGTGACAAACATCATCATCACCCAAAATCCATAGTTTACATTAGGGTTCAGTCTTTGGAGAAAAGAATAAGGACATGCATCCATCACTATAGTAGCATATAGAATATTTTTACTGTCCTAAAAATCTGTGTTCCACCTATGATTTCCCTACCCCCACCCTCTGATCTTTTTACTATCTCTATAGGTTTGCTTTTTCCAGAATGTCAGATAGTTGGAATCTTATGGTATGTAGCCTTTTTAGATCAGCTGCTTTCACTGCTGCTGCTAAGTCACTTCAGTTGTGTCCGACTCTTCGCAACCCCATGGACTGTAGCCTACCAGGCTCTTCCGTCCATGGGGTTTTCCTGGCAAGAGTACTGGAGTGGGGTGCCATTGCCTTCCCCAGCTTTCACTAAGTAATATGCATTTAAGGTTTCTCTGTGTCATGGACAAGTAACTTCATTTTCTGGAACCTCAATGTCATAATGTGTAGAATGATAGTCATGACTGGCTGGTGTCTCCGGGCCTTTGCACTGCCATTCCTTGTGTCTGGATACTCCTGCCACAGAGCTACAGGGGTCACATCATGCACATCCCTGCTCAATTGCCACCTCCTCAGACAGCCTCTCTGATACTCTCTCTGACTCCTGCTCTAAGTCTTTTACAGAATTTATTACAACCTCATATTTATCACACATGGACCATGGGCTGTTTCCCTCGTCCCCTCCCAAAAGTTCAAGTTCAAGAAGGCAGGGATCAATCTAGTCTGTTCATTGCTAGGATCCCAGCTCCTAAGATGACACCTGGGACAGAGTAAACTGTCACAGAAGGAAACTCTCGAAAGGAAAATGCTAAGAAAGTCTTTTCCAAGTATAGAGAGCTCTAGGGCCAGAAGTGTGTGCAGGCAGTCTTGGGGCCTTAGAAAGCAACATGGAAGGCCTGCAGGTTGAATTCATCCAGCTGATGCACCTAAAGTGTATCGCGTTTCTGAGAGAAGCAGCTGTTTAGACCCGTACCTAACCCTGTCAGTTTGTGGTGATCTCTAAGGAACCCTGCCAGCCCCGGATGGAGACAAGCCAGCTGTAGAGGATGTGCTGTAGCCAGTTCTGGTCACATGTTCCCTCTGTCCTGGGCTCCTCCCACACGTGAGCAGAAGCCTTCTCTCTACTCCTTCCCCTCATATAAAGGGCACATAGAAATCTCCAGAGATGTCATATCCTCACATCGGGACATCCCTGGATATGACTGTGAAGACCAGGAAGTTTGCTTTTTAGGGGAATCCCTGATTGTGATAAGAAGTCTGCCTCTTGTTACCTTTCGGTTATGAGTAACTCTTTTAATCATTACCTTAACCGGTTATCCTAATAGTGATACAGTTAAATATATGCCGCCTACTTTACCAATGGAGAAACTGAGGCTCTTAAAGCTTTGTCACTTGCCAAGGGTCACATACTTGGCAATGACCTCAGAGCCAGGCTCCTTCCTTGGCTTGTAATTCCTCCTGTGAGTTGCACAGTTGAAGCAGAGGCTTAGAAGGAAGAGGACTGGGAACAAACACACAGTCCTTCCCTTTGGCCTCTCTTACACACAGTAAGGGGATATGTTTCCAAAAGACTGCTGGCAAATAATTTCAAGGGTTTGGCCAGCCTGAAATAACCAATCTATTTAGAGGTTTCAAGACCAGGCAGCAGAGGCTAAATAAGGTAACGTGTCTGTCAAGAGTGGAGGCCCAGGGAAGAGAATAGAATATTAAAAAACTCATGATGTCATTATCATTATCATGTATTTCTTATGCAAGACTCTTTTAAAAGTGTGCTACAAATAAAAACTATTGCTCTCCTCATCTTAGGATACAGAATTATAAATATGTATATAGTGTATACACAATTTTGGTTGACAATATGTAACTACACAACTTTGGAAAAAGTAAGTTTATTATACATGATTTTTGGGAAAAATGGAGAATTCTCAGCCAAAACTTGATGTCCAGATTGCATATGTATGGAGATTTAAGGATTTCTCCTTCAGAATGTTAAATTTTTAGTAATAAAATAGCTTCCACTTCCAAAGCACTTATGATGTGCCAGGAGCTAGGCTAGTCCCTTCCCATACTTTTTGACACCTAATCATCACCACTCTATTTCCATTTTTTCATCTTATAAATGAAGAGTTAGAAATTCAGAGAGATTAAGCAACTCACTCAAACTCACACAGCTAGTAAGCAGCAGAGCCAGCTTTTGGAATTACACAGATGCCAAGATTCACAAAAGTAGGGAAAGTTGTGCTTGCCAGTATGTTACCTGGTGTGCAGAATGGACCCAGTCATTGTAAATGTTCAATAAATACTGGAATGAAGAATGAATGAATGAGTTAATGAAAGGGTCCAACTGTTCTAATCTCAGCAACCCTGCTGAATGTCCTTCTTACTTCGCTCAGCAGGCTGTCAGCCTCATCTCGTTGTAGCTCAATTAGAACTGAGTGTTCTCTATCTGTCCTTTATCAGTTTTTGGTGGAAAGCAGAGGTTATGAAGGAATGGCTGTGTGTTTGCATATCTGTATAAACAGGTCAGGGTGGAGAGTGTGGACAAACAGTGCCAGTTCGCTCTGGGTGTGTCTGTTGGTGAGTTCTCAGGCTTGTCCCCATTGCTACTCTGGTTGAGGGAACCACGCTCTGGAACCACAGCATCTGCTAGCTCTCAAGGGAGGAAAAGAGGAAATGATGGGGCAGCTTCCACTGCAAGAAAGGAAAGCAGAAATTCAGTAAGAAACAGAAGTTCCCTGGCAGTTGCTTAAACCTAAACTGAAATTCAGTGGGGTGTGATAAAAGTCTCATACAGGTCATCAGGAGATCAGGGTCTAATCCCTGCTTGACCACTGGCTTGGATAAGTCATTTTTCTGCTTTAGGTTTTACTTCTAAGAGAATCTCTAAAATAAACAGTTTAGGCTAAAACCCTGCCTTCTTGCATTTAGAACTACGGTTGTGTTGAAGTGGGGGCAGGGCAGGGGGTATTTTTGATGATCTTACTGATTAATGAGTGGCATTTATGTATGTGATGTGGGGATCAGAAGGGGGTGTTCGATGTATTCAATGCTTAGGACCACACAAAGAGAAACTGTCCCACTTAGAATCTGGAATGATAATTAAGAACCGCTTCATTGCTAAAATACTGTGATTCTATTCTAGCCACACTCATTTGAATCATCCAAGTCACACGATGAAAAGAAATCAAACTTTGCATGAAAGAAATCGAGTAGTATGTATAATACCTTTTTAATGCCACCCAATGTGCCTGACTTTTCTGAATGGCAGGGGAGTTTCTTAACCTGTAACCCATCTCCCAGGAAACAGAAGGGAGCTGGCCCCAAAGAGGAAATGTCACAGGCAGTTGCTAACAGACAGGAAGGTTAGAAGCCCTTTTTGGCATCAGGGAGACACAGCCCCTCCCCTAAAAGTCTCTGACTTGGGTGGGTGCCAAGTCAGTGGAATAGAAAGACTAAAAGAGGCATCCAGAACTGTAGGCCTTCAATCGGGCCTCTTTCCTTAGGGCCTAGGGATTTCCTACCTGGAGGGAAGGAGGGGCTAAAATACACAGAGAACAGTGAGCCAGAGAGAGGTCTGGGGTTAAAATGGGGAGCTCCGGACAGGAGGCTAAGGAAGAGGAGGCTTGAGCCGTGTGTCTCCTAAAAGATGTGGAACCAAACACCCCTCCACAGATACCTATGAGGGACATTCCCTGAGCAGAGAGGAAAGACCCCCTTCAGAAGTTTCCAAGAATGAGCCGGTCTTCTCCCACCACCCAAAGCTAGTTAAACTTTCCTCTATATGCAGCTATCATCTGTGCTGTTATTTTATTGAGATATAAAATACACAAAGAAAAGGATACTGCTTCATAATATATTGCTTGAAGTGCTCAAAATTCTCCAAGCCAGGCTTCGGCAATATGTGAACCGTGAACTTCCTGATGTTCAAGCTGGTTTTAGAAAAGGCAGAGGAACCAGAGATCAAATTACCAACATCCGCTGGATCATGGAAAAAGCAAGAGAGTTCCGGAAAAACATCTATTTCTGCTTTATTGACTATGCCAAAGCCTTTGACTGTGTGGATCACAATAAACTGTGGAAAATTCTGAAAGAGATGGGAATACCAGACCACCTGACCTGCCTCTTGAGAAATTTGTAATCAGGTCAGGAAGCAACAGTTAGAACTGGACATGGAACAACAGACTGGTTCCAAATAGGAAAAGGAGTACGTCAAGGCTGTATATTGTCACCCTGCTTATTTAAGTTCTATGCAGAGTACATCATGAGAAACGCTGGACTGGAAGAAACACAAGCTGGAATCAAGATTGCCAGGAGAAATATCAATAAGCTCAGATATGCAGATGACACCACCCTTATGGCAGAAAGTGAAGAGGAACTCAAAAGCCTCTTGATGAAAGTGAAAGTGGAGAGTGAAAAAGTTGGCTTAAAGCTCAACATTCAGAAAACGAAGATCATGGCATCTGGTCCCATCACTT
>NW_011495035.1:3542682-3546709 GCF_000754665.1 Bison bison bison | reverse complement strand
AGAAAGCTGAGCGCCAAAGAATTGATGCTTTTGAACTGTGGTGTTGGAGAAGACTCTTGAGAGTCCCTTGGACTGCAAGTAGATCCAACCAGTCCATTCTGAAGGAGATCAGCCCTGGGATTTCTTTGGAGGGAATGATGCTGAAGCTGAAACTCCAGTACTTTGGCCACCTCATGCGAAGAGGTGACTCATTGGAAAAGACTCTGATGCTGGGAGGGATTGGGGGCAAGAGGAGAAGGGGACGACAGGGGATGAGATGGCTGGATGGCATCACTGACTCGATGGACATGCGTCTGAGTGAACTCCGGGAGTTGGTGATGGACAGGGAGACCTGGCGTGCTTCGATTCATGGGGTCGAAAAGAGTTGGACACGACTGAGCGACTGATCTGATCTGATCTGATGGATATACACACCTGTGTATTCACAGCCCACAGTGGGATACAGCCATGTTTATACCCTTGGAGGTACTCCTGTGCATTCTCCCAGTATATACTCTCCACCAAAGATAACCAATTTTTAACTTAACCATTAGTTAGTTCTGGAATATCACATATGTAGAATCATACAGCGGAGAAGACAATGGCACCCCACTCCAGTACTCTTGCCTCGAAAATCCCATGGATGAAGGAGCCTGGTGGGCTGCAGTCCTTGGGGTCGCTAAGAGTCAGACATGACTGAGCAACTTCACTTTCACTTTTCACTTTCATGCATTGGAGAAGGAAATGGCAACCCACTCCAGTGTTCTTGCCTGGAGAATCCCAGGGACGGCGGAGTCTGGTGGGCTGCCATCTATGGGATCACACAGAGTTGGACACGACTGAAGCGACTTAGCAGCAGCAGCAGCAGCAGAATCATACAGCATATAGTTTTGTTGTCTGGCTTTCTTCATTCAATATTATGCCTCTGAAACTTACTGCTGAGCCACCAGGGAACATGAATTTGAGCAAAGTTACATGTTGTTGCAAGTAATAGTTCACCTTTTCCCCACTGTTGGGTAGAATTCTGTGGTGGGATTACATCACAGTTTATCCATTCTACTGTTGAAGGACATTTGGGTGGTTCATAGATGCCATCTGGCAAAAGAATACAAAAGATGGAAACCTCTTAAGATGAAAGAAATGGTTCCCTTAGGGAATTTGAACCTGAAAGAGACCATTTTAAACTAGAGAAGTAGAATGACCTCCAGTTGTCAAGTTTACATTTTCTCCATCTGCAGAAATGGGGACTCTAGAGCTAAATGAGGTCAGTTAAAGGAAGATTTTTTTTAAAAATCTTTTTTGCACATCTGAGTTCAACAGTGTAAATTTTGGCCCTTTAACTGTGACTTTCTAGTAAGAATAACTGTCAAGGGCTGGCTTTAGTTATTCAGGGGGTAGTTGTTGTTGTTCAGTCACTAAATTGTGTCTGACTCTTTGTAACCCCGTGAACTGCAGCACACCAGGCTCCTCTGTCCTTCACTATCTCCCAAGTTTGCTCAAACTCCTGTTCCCCTGTGGCTCAGTGGTAAACAATCTGCCTGCAATGCAGGAGCTGCAGGAGACTTGAGTTCGATCACTGGGTCGGGAAGATTCCCTGGGGGAGGAAATGGCAACCCACTCTAGTATTCTTACCTGGAGGATCCCATGGACAGAGGAGCGTGGTGGACTATAGCCCATAAGAGTTGGACATGACTGAAGTGCCTGGGCATGCAATGTGCATTGAGTCGGTGATGCTATCTAACCATCTCAGCTTCTGTTGCTTCCTTCTCTTTTGCCTTCACTCTTTCCCAGTATCAGGGTATTTTCCAATGAGTCGGCCCTTTGCATTAGGTGGCCAAAGTATTGGAGCTTCAACTTCAGCATCAGTCCTTCCAATGTCCTTTAGGATTGACTGGTTTGATCGCCTTGCAGTCCAAGGGACTCTCAAGTGTCTTCTCCAACACCACAGTTTGAAAGCATCAGTTCTTCCGTGCTCAGCATTCTTTATGGTCCAGCTCTCACAGATGATCCTGACTACTGGAAAACCATAGCTTTGACTAGACGGACCTTTGTCGGCAAAGTGACGTCTCTGCTTTTTAGTATGCTGTCTAGGTTGGTTATAGCTTTCCTTCGAAGGGGCAAGCATCTTTTAATTTCATGGCTACAGTCTCCATCCACAGTGATTTTGGAGCCCAAGAAAATAAAATCTGTCACTGCTTTCACTTTTTCCCCTTCTATTTGCCATGAAGTGATGGGACTTGATCCGTGATCTTAATTTTTTTGGATGTTGAGTTTTAAGCCAGCTTTTCACTCCTCTGTCACCCTCATCAAGAGGCTCTTTAGTTCCTCTTCACTTTCTGCCATTAGAGTGGTATCAGGAGATAGACCAGTTGTCTTACTATTAAAATACTAATAACTTGAAAGACTTATAGTCAAGAGGTGGTACATCAAAAACAGGATGAGTTGTAGGGGAAAAATATTCTGAAGATGTGGAAAATCTGAGTGATGGGGGAGCAGTGCTGGGCTCACTGGGGCCTCAGACAGAATTTGAGTTGGCAGCACAACAGTTGTCAAAAAAACAGCAGCCTAATTCAGAAAGGTGCAGAATAAGTCACCTTGCAGTGGTCAAAGGCTATTCTAATTATTCTGACTAATTTCAGCTTGTTTATCTTTACAGAAATGGGAGGCAGCTTGAGAAGTTCTCAAATAAACTCAGTGACTTAAGAGATGAAAAATGAGTCCAGGGTGAACAAGTTAGTAGAATTAAGACTGCTTTTGCTTACCAGAAAACACAATTACCCTTAGAATGGGTATTTTGGTCCAGGAAGAAAGTGATGGTATACTTTCGAGGTGATGGCAGGTGTAACTCTCTCTGAATGCCTTTATATACATGACTGGAATGGTAAGAAGAGGACACAGATAGAAATTGTGTATGGTCAACTCTGTGGCACTCATGAGGGTGTGCACAAACATTTTAGCTCTCTTTCCTCTGGGCACACAGTAGGGCTGCACTTCCCTGCCCACTTGAAGAGACACACAGCCATGTGACTTGCATTGGCCAACGGCATGTGAGCAGAAATGACACGTCAGTAAGTCAACTATACTCTAATAAAAAAATTTTTTTAAAGAGGAATGTAACTAAAAAGAAAAGAAGAAATAACACTTAACAGCAGAAGCTTTAAGAATGAGTATGATTTCTCTCCAAAGATTTATTTTGGAGGGCGAGTGTCTTTCCTCATAACCACGTCACTGCAAAGTAGCTTGATTTTAGAATCCAGTCTTTCAACCAGTACACTATCATGAACTTCTGAATGTCATTGATGATGTCTTGTCACTTAAAGGAATTTTTAAAATTCTGCTTTAGCATATTGAAAGCTAAAATTATTGTCACTTATTTTAGATGTGATACTGTGGCTTTATTTTTCTTTTGGCAGAGCTTTCCCAACTAGGGTTTAAACCTGGGCCCAGACAGTGAAAGTGCAGAGTCCTATTCACTGGACTGACAGGAAATTCTTGGTAATGGTATTTTTAAATGAAGTATTATCTTTTAGAAAATGCATCCTAAAATATTTGTGGCTAAGGTATGATATCTAAAATTTGCTTCAGATAATGCAGGGGAACACAGAGAGTGGGTGAGTGGCACCATAGATAACACATGATTAGACACCAGCTGATCACTGTTGAGAACCGGGTGATGGATATGTGGGGATTATTAGGCTTTTCTCTCTGCTTTTGTGTATATCTGCAGCTTTCCATAATAAGGTATAATAAGTAAATAAGCAATAAGAGAAGGCATGGAAAAGACTGGAATTGGTATAAAATTTAAACAGGACTTTTTAATCTCATCTATGCTATTTTTAGAGAGAGCTTGATATGCAGAGTACATCATAAGAAACACTGGATGGGAAGAAACACAAGTTGGAATGAAGATTGCCGGGAGAAATATCAATAACCTCAGATATGCAGATGACACCACCCTTATGGCAGAAAGTGAAGAGGAACTCAAAAGCCTCTTGATGAAAGTGAAAGTGGAGAGTGAAAAAGTTGGCTTAAAGCTCAACATTCAGAA
>NW_011495035.1:3542051-3542367 GCF_000754665.1 Bison bison bison | reverse complement strand
CTTTGGCCACCTCATTCGAAGAGTTGACTCATTGGAAAAGACTCTGATGCTGGGAGGGATTGGGGGTAGGCGGAGAAGGGGACAACAGAGGATGAGATGGCTGGATGGCATCACTGACTTGATGGACGTGAGTCTCAGTGAACTCAGGGAGTTGGTGATGGACAGGGAGGCCTGGCGTGCTTCAATTCATGGGGTCACAAAGAGTTGGACATGACTGAGTGACTGATCTGATCTGATCTGACAAACTATGATCAGTGGTACAAATGTTTTTGTATAGCTCTCAAACTATGAATGATCTTTATTGATGACTTAAAAT
>NW_011495035.1:3539973-3541951 GCF_000754665.1 Bison bison bison | reverse complement strand
CAGTTCAGTTCAGATCAGTCGCTCAGTCGTGTCCAACTCTTTTCGACCCCATGAATCGAAGCACGCCAGGCCTCCCTGTCCATCACCAACTCCCGGAGTTCACTGAGACTCACGTCCATCAAGTCAGTGATGCCATCCACCCATCTCATCCCCTGTCGTCCCCTTCTCCTCTTGCCCCCAATCCCTCCCAGCATCAGAGTCTTTTCCAATGAGTCAACTCTTCACATGAGGTGGCCAAAGTACTGGAGCTTCAGTTTTAGCATCATTCTTTCCAAAGAAATCCCAGGGCTGATCTCCTTCAGAATGGACTGGTTGGATGTTCAAGTTGGAGAAATTCAAATTTTAGTGTCAATAAAGTTTTACTGAAACAGAGTCACACGCATGTGTTTCTACCTGGCTCATGGCAGCTTTCACACTCTAAAGACAGAGAGAGTTGAGTAGTGGTAGCAGAGCCTGTGCACCACAAAACCTAGTATATTTACTATGTGGCCCTTTACAGAAAAGTTCTGTTGTTGTTCAGTCACTCAGTTATGTCTGACTCTTTGCAACCCCATGGACTACAGCATGCCAGAAAAATTTGCTGACCTCTATTTTAAAAACAGATTTCCTCATGCACAATTTTGTCTTTAACACAAGTGAAAAGAAAAACAATATTATTTTCTTTTTTAATTGGCAAAGTAATACAAGACCGTTTTAGATGATGTAGGCTATACCAAAGAGTATAAAAAAGAAAATGAATATTGTCCACTAGGTAGCCATTTCTGAAATCTTCTTTCTTATCTCTTACCAACCAACTGTTGACAAAATGAAACCTGCTCTAATTTCAGGTAAAAGTGAGGATTGTCTTTCTGGGATGATTAGACAAGAACTGCAAGCAGACAGTGGCTGTAACAGAAGAGTGTGAAAGGATTTGAAAGAGGCCACCTGGGATCTTATTGGGTTTAAATTGTACAATAAATCTGACACAGCGTGTCTAAACTCAGCTATAATAAATCCTAGTAGGCGGGTATTGTAATAACCATTTAATATAGATACAAGAACTGATATTCAAGGTGGGAATCTAGTTAACAAGTTTCTGGGGGAAAAAATAACAACCATGAACACTGAGTTAACCCATGATTATACCAGCATTATTTACAATAATTGAAAGGTAGAAGCAGCACCAATGTTCATCAGCAGAAGGATGGATAAGCAAAATGTGGCATATATCAATACATACAATGTGGTATTATTTAGCTTTAAAAAGAAAGGAAGTTCTGACACGTGCTGCACCATGGGTGAGCATTGAGGACATTGCATTAAGTGAAATCAGTCAGTCACAAAAGGCAAAAAGTGTATGATTCTATATATATGAAGTACCTGCTACTGCTACTACTGCTAAGTCGCTTCATTCGTGTCCGACTCTTTCGACCCCATAGACAGCAGCCCACCAGGCTCCCCCATCCCTGGGATTCTCCAGGCAAGAAGAAGTACCTAGAATAGTCCAATTTATAGAGATAGAAAGTAGAATGGTCGTTGCCAGGGGATGGAGGAGAATGAACGATGAGGAGTTATTGTTTAATGGGTATAAAGTTTCAGTTTGAGAACATGAAAAATGTTCTAGATATGGATGATGAGGGATGCACAACAATGTGAATGTGCTTAGTGCCACCAAACTGTACACTTTAATAGCCTTTAAAGGGCAAAATTTTGTGCTAGGTATGTGACCATAATTTTTAAACACTGACAAATTTCAAGTGGATGAAATTTGTTCATAATAATTTGATCATAATAAGAGTACATCATGAGAAATGCTGGGCTGGAAGAAGCACAAGCTGGAATCAGGATTGCTGGGAGAAATATCAATAACCTCAGATATGCAGATGACACCACCCTTATGGCAGAAAGTGAAGAGGAACTCAAAAGCCTCTTGATGAAAGTGAAAGAGGAGAGTGAAAAAGTTGGCTTAAAGCTCAACATTCAGAAAACAAAGATCACG
>NW_011495035.1:3517235-3539826 GCF_000754665.1 Bison bison bison | reverse complement strand
AAGCAGAGACGTTACTTTGCCAACAAAGGTCCGTCTAGTCAAGGCTATGGTTTTTCCTGTGGTCATGTATGGATGTGAGATTTGGACTGTGAAGAAAGCTGAGCGCTGAAGAATTGATGCTTTTGAACTGTGGTGTTGGAGAAGACTCTTGAGAGTCCCTTGGACTGCAAGGAGATCCAACCAATCCATTCTAAAGGAGATCAGTCCTGGGTGTTCTTTGGAAGGACTGATGCTAAAGCTGAAACTCCAATACTTTGGTCACCTCATGTGAAGAGTTGACTCATTGGAAAAGGCTCTGATGTTGGGAGGGATTGGGGGCAGGAGGAGAAGGGGATGACAGAGGATGAGATGGCTGGATGGCATCACCGACTCGATGGACATGGGTTTGGGTGAGCTCCGGGAGTTGGTGATGGACAGGGAGGCCTGGTGTGCTGCAATTCATGGGGTCACAAAGAGTCGGACACGACTGAGTGACTGAACTGAACTGAAGGGTATATCTTAAGCAAAGAAGTTAAAATGTATTTCAAGAAAGCAGGAAAAAGCTCAAGAAACTGAAAAGTCTTTTGGCTGCGTGACTCATAATATTTAAAGATGGTTACTGATGAAGGGGTGATGGACTGCCACTGAGAGTTTGCTTTCTGTGTTTGAAGGTTCAGGAATAGATCCACTTGGGAGATGAGAAACTTGATACTTCCAGTTCAGTGATTTTTATAAGAATGCCAAGAAAAGAGTCTAAAGGAAAAGTTGGAGCTGTCGTTAGTAGTGTTACCAGTGATCTGACTTTTCAGTCTGCATGCTGCCTTTACAATGCTGATTTCCGTAAAAATTACTCGGTTTCCAATAACCTGCCAGGATTGTGGCTACTGCACATACCATTTAAGGACTGAGTCTTGGCCCCAGCTAGTGGGCAGCCCTTAGCTCCTCCATGCCACTAAGACTGTGCACCCTTCTCTGTGAACGCCTGGCTGGTCAGTTTAGCTGGACAGGCACTTGGAAAGCCCAAGTGTCTGGTTTACTGTGGGAAAATCTGGGGGATGGGCTGGACAGCTATCATCCATGGCATCACAAATGCCAAGTTGTTTGCCAGTTGCAAATTGGAGTGGATAAGATCTTCCCACATGGGGATGAAGCACAGCCATGACCACTCCTGATGTGAAGCTGTGTGATGGACACTGATGAGGGATTCGCAGAAAGGTGACTTCTAGTTGGACCTGCCTCCCACTAAAGCATCCTAAGATAGCTGGACATGTTATTTAAGGCCAGCATCCTTTTTAACTGATGTAGTTGATTATTCTGATTGGGTAATATCCAGCTGGACCAGTTGTTAAATATTTATAGAAATCACCCAGGCCACCGATCTTCTTCAAATCATTGTTTGCCAGCAGCCTCCTGTGTCAGGGTGACACTATGCTAGGGTTAAATTTCTTGATAACTTTGCTTTAAAAAAAAAAAAAAGACAAGTGGAGGCACAGTTTAACTAACTCTTAATGCCCTCACATTCAGGGTTTTTGAAATGTGTTTGCACTGGAGTTTGTTTAAAATATCAAAAGGAGAAGATCACTAGGAATGAGTAATCAGGGCTACAAAAATAGTAAAAGCTACTATTAACGGAATCTTCTGTCTATTGGGGCTTCCCAGATGGTGCTAGTGGTAAAAACCTGCCTCCCAATGCAGGAGATGCAAGAGACTCGGTTCAATCCCTAGGTCAGAAAGATCTCCTGGAGGAGGGCATGGCAACCCATTCCAGTATTCTTGCCTAGAGAATCCCATGAACAGAGGAACCTGGTGGGCTACACAGCCCATCGGGTCACAAAGAGTCAGACAGGGCTAAGAGTTGGATACAACTGAAGTGACTGAGCACACAAGCACACTGTCTGTTGACAACTTTAGTTATATTACTTCTAATCGTTGTATGAAGTGTTAGGTCTATTTCTTATTTTACTCATGAGGGAAGCCAAGGCTGAGAGAAGCAAAGTAACTTGTAAAAAGTCATTCAGCTAACAAGTGGCAAACCCCATATTTAAATATAGCACCACAGTATTTGGTCTTTACATTGGGGAAATCACATCTAAGCTTAGCTGATGGAATGGACCTCAGTGGGTTTTGCTGCTCAACAGATCATTCCAGTCAGCTTCCTTTTGCAAATGATACTCTGATTTTCCTCTGGGGTACCCTCTTTTCCCCAATTCTCATTCCAGGTGTTGGGGAGGGGCCATGCGCCTTGAGCCTGGCCTGTCAGTGCATGGTATTTCCCTGGCTGCAGTGACTCACTGCAGTGATGCTGCTCTGGTGGTGCTTATTTTCCAGTGTAGGCAGACAGGTAGAAAACAAGTTACAAATACTGAAAATAATTTCAGTTGATAATAAGTGCTTAAGAAGAAAATAAAACAAGGTAATGAGATGTAAGAGTAACACAAGGGGCAAGGGTGGTGAGAGCCAAAGAGAGGCAGCAGGACTTCTTTTAGGTCTCTTTACTCTTCCCCCTGGTTTGAACTTGGAAAAGCAGGGGATCCCACACTGCTGGTACTTTCTTGCCCATCCCTGGAGTCTGAAGTCAATGTAGGAGACGAAAGGAGGAGGGAGAGAGAAATAGGGTCCTGGTGATGTATTTGGGTTCCTGAATCAAATGGAATGGAAATTAAACCTGCCCCCAAATTTCTGCACAAAGCAAACCTACAAATTTCTTTCTCTTCTTTTTTTTTTTTTTTTGCTTCTTAGGATGGTTTCATCATATTCTATATAACTGACACCAGAAAGAATCCTATCTCATACAGCTGAGTTTAGTCCCATTATTGCCTGGCATACGAGCCTCCTTCACTATGGGAAAATGTAAGTAAATTTAGATATATAAGCAGAATGACCAAATAGATAGATGATAGCTAGGTAGCTGGATACACTGATGGATATAGAACAGATAAAATTTAGTGTTTGTCCATGCATGGAGAATAGGATCAGAAAGATACATACCCAACTCTTCACAATTAATACTCTGGGATGAGAAGGTGTTTCACTTTATTATGATCAGCTTTTCCTGGAATGTTTGCATTTAAAGATAAGCATATGTGACCTTTTAAGTTTGAAAAAACTATACATCTGGAAAGGTGTGGACACAGAGGTCTGTGGAATAGTCATGGGCTGAGTCCTCATCCACATGTCCAGAGCACACATACTAAGGCATCAAGGGCCTTTACTTAAGCAGCTGCCAAGAAAATGGTACAAAGAAGAATCTCCAGTCTCATCCCCACCCCTACTTTCTTTTCCTGCAGAGCTTCCCAACCTGTCTCATGTGAGGGCAGCTGGAAGATGGTAACACCTGTATTCAGTTCAGTTCAGTTCAGTCACTCGGTCCTGTTTGACTCTTTGTGACCCCATGGACTGCAGCACGCCAGGCTTCCCTGTCCATCACCAACTCCTGGAGCTTGCTCAAACTCATGTCCATCAAGTCGGTGATGCCATCCAAGCATCTCATCCTCTCTTGTCCCCTGCTCCTCCCCAGCGTCAGAGTCTTTTCCAGTGAGTCACTTCTTCACATCAGGTGGCCAAAGTATTGGAGCTTCAGCTTCAGTATCAGTCCTTCCAATGAATATTCAGGCTGATTTCCTTTATGATTGACTGGTTTGATCTCCTTGCAGTCCAAGGAGTCTTCTCAAGAGTCTTCTCCAACACCACAGTTCAAAAGCATCAATTCTTTGGCACTCAGCTTTCTTTATGTTCCAACTCTCACACCCGTACTTGACTACTGGAAAAACCATAGCCTTGACTAGACAGACCTTTGTTGGCAAGTAATGTCTCTGCTTTTTAATACGCTGTCTAGGTTGGTCATAGCTTTTCTTCCAAGGAGCAAGTATCTTTTAATTTCATGGCTGCTGTCACCATCTGCAGTGATTTTGGAGCCCAAGAAAATGAAGTCTGTCACTGTTTCCATTGTTTCCCCATCTATTTGCCATGAAGTGATGGGACCAGATGCCATGATCTTAGTATTTGAATGCTGGATTTTAAGCCAGCTTTTTCACTCTCCTCTTTCACTTTCATCAAGAGGCTCTTTAGTTCCTCTTTGATTTCTGCCATAAGGGTGGTGTCATCTGCATATCTGAGGTTATTGATATTTCTGCCAGCAATCTTGATTCCAACTTGGGCTTCATCCAGCCTGGCGTTTCACATATGTACTCTGCATAAAAGTTAAATAAGCAGTGTGACAATATGCAGCTTTGTTGTACTCCTTTCCCAATTTGGAACCAGTCCATTGTTCCATGTCCGGTTCTAACTGTTCCTTCTTGACCTGCATACAGATTTCTCAGCAGGAAGGTAAGGTGGTCTGGTGTTCCCATCTCTTTAAGATTTCCACAGTTGGTTGTGGTCCACACAATCAAAGGCTTTGGCATAGTCAATAAGGCAGAAGTAGATGTTTTTCTGGAATTCTCTTGCTTTTTCTATGATCCAGTGGATATTGGCAATTTGATCTCTGGTTCCTCTACCTTTTCTAAATCCAGCTTGAACATCTGGAAGTTCTCAGTTCACGTACTGTTGAAGCCTAGCTTGGAGAATTTTCAGCATTACTTTGCTAGCATGTGAGATGAGTGCAATTGTGCGGGAGTTTGAACATTCTTTGGCATTGTCTTTCTTTGGGATTGGAATGAAAACTGACCGTTTCCAGTCCCGTGGCCACTGCTGAGTTTTCCAAGTTTGCTGGCATATTGAGTGCAGCACTTTCACAGCAGCATCTTTTAGGATTTGAAATAGCTCAACTGGAATTCCATCACCTCCACTAGCTTTGTTCATAGTGATGCTTCCTAAGGCCCACTTGACTTCACATTCCAGGATGTCTGGCTCTAGGTGAGTGATCACACCATTATGGTTATCTGGGCCATGAAGATCTTTTTTGTACAGTTCTTCTGTGTATTCTTGCCACCACTTCTTAATATCTTCTGCTTCTGTTAGCGCCATACTATTTCTGTCCTTTACCGAGCCCATCTTTGTATGAAATGTTTCCTTGGTATCTCTAATTTTCTTGAAGAGATCTCTAGTCTTTCCCATTCTATTGTTTTCTTCTATTTCTTTGCGTTGATCACTTAGGAAGGCTATCTTATCTCTCCTTGCTATTCTTTGGAACTCTGCATTCAGATGGATTTATCTTTCCTTTTCTCCTTTACCTTTCACTTCTCTTCTTTTCTCAGCTATTTGTAAGGCCTCCTCAGACAACTATTTTGCTTTTTGCATTTCTTTTTCTTGGGGATGGTTTTGATCACCGCCTCCTGTACCATGTTATATACCTCTGTCCATAGTTCTTCAGGCACTCTATCAGATCTACTCCCTTGAATCTATTTGTCAGTTCCATTTATAATCATAAGGGATTTTATTTAGGTCATACCTGAATGGTCTAGTGGTTTTCTCTACTTTCTTCAATTTAAGTCTTAATTTGGCAATAAGGAGTTCACGATCTGAGCCACAGTCAGCTCGTAGTCTTGTTTTTTGCTGACTGTTTAGAGCTTCTCCATCTTCAGCTGCAATGAATATAATTCAATCTGATTTCAGTATTGACCACCTGGTGATGCCCATGTGTAGAGTTGTTTCTTGTGTTGTTGGAAGAGGGTGTTTGTTATGACCAGTGCACTCTTTTAGCAAAACTCTGTTAGCCTTTGCCCTACTTCATTTGTACTCCAAGGCCAAACTTGCCTGTTACTCCAGGTATCTCTTGACTTCCTACTTTTGCATTCCAGTCCCCTATGATGAAAAGGACATCTCTCTTTTTGGTGTTAGTTCTAGACGGTCTTGTAGGTCATCATAGAACCATTCAACTTCAGATTCTTCAGCATTAGTGGTTGAGGCATAGTCTTGGATTACTGTGATATTGAATGGTTTGTCTTGGAAACGAACAGAGATTATTCTGTCATTTTTGAGATTGCACCCAAGTACTGCATTTTGGCTTCCCTGGTGGCTCAGATGATAAAGCGTCTGCCTGCAATGCGGGAGACCCGGGTTTGATTCCTGGGTCAGGAAGATCCCCTGGAGAAGGAAATGGCAATCCACTCTAGCACTCTTGCCTGGAAAATCCCGTGGACGGAGGAGCCTGATAGGCTACAGTCCATGGGGTGGCCAAGAGTCGAACATGACTGAGTCACTTCACTTCACTTCACTGCATTTTGGACTCTTTTGTTGACTATGAGGGCTACTCCCTTTCTTCTAAGGCATTCTTGCCCACAGTAGTAGATATAATGGCTCATAGTTTCATTGAGTTAGACAAGGTTGTGATCAATGTGATCAGTCTGGTTAGTTTTCTGTGATTGTGGTTTTCTTTCTGTCTGCCCTCTGATCATAAGGATAAGAGTCTTGTGGAAGCACCCTATGGAAGTAGTAGATATAATACCTCTACGGTCACTGAAAAATCAAGGCCACATGAAGCCAGAATGTGTTTCCTGGGCACTCTGTTGTCCCAGAACCTGCCCAGTTGTCCCAAGAACTGGTGAGACCAGTTTCTTTACCTGGAAACTATACACTGAGCAAGAGCTCAGTTGGTTATAAGACAGAAGCCCTTTTCATTGAAAACTCATAATTCCTAAGTTCTTCTCCTTCATGCTAATGGAAGTATATTTCTCTTGAAGTTCTGAAACTTGGCTAGTATTATTACAGGTATTTATTTTTATTTTAAAATATTCTAAGCACTCAATAATACTGTTATCATGCCTGGAATTTGCTTGCAGTCTAGTAGATACCTTTTTAGAAGACAACTGTGGCAATCATTTTGGGATTGCCTTTCTCTTGGATAGTTCTGTTAGATCATGAATCATTCCTGAATCATTGTTGTTGTTCAGTCACTCAGCCCTGTCCAACTCTTTGTGATGCCATGGACTGCATCATGCCAGCCTTCCCTGTCCTTCACTAACTTCGAGAGTTTGCTCAAAGACATAACCATTGAGTCGATGATGCCATCCAAGAATCTCATCTTCTGTCGCCCCCATCTCTTCCTGCCCTAAATCTTGCCCAGTGTCAGGGTCTTTTCCAACGAGTCAGCTCTTTGCATCAGATGACCAAAGTATTGGAGCTTCAGCAACAGTCCTTCCAATGAATATTCAGGATTGATTTCCTTAGAATTGGTTGGTTTGATCTGCTTGTGATCCGAGACACTCTCAAGAGTCTTCTCCAGCACCACAGTTGAAAAGCAGCAATTCTTCGGCACTCAGCCTTCTTTATGGTCCAACTCTCACATCCATCCATACATGACTACTGGAAAAACCATAGCTTTGACTATACAGACCTTTGTCAGCAAAGTGATGTCTCTGGTTTTTAATATCATATTCCTAGGTTAATGCTGTTTCTTACAATTCAAGGTCCCATGCAGATTCCAGCTTTGCTGTTGTTTAAAGTACGTAACAAAATTTTATGGCAGTCTTGTCAGAAAACAAAGATTCTATACTAGAATCAGTCTCCATCACTTCTTCTGACTTAGGGGAGCAAAATTACTTCTAGGTAGCAGATTACATTTGGACCCAAAGAAATTATGTGCTAGAGCCTTCCAAAACTATAGCTACTAAAATATTTCTCTTGCAATTTTTTTATTTCATCCCTGTGACCAGAGAAAATGAAAAGACAAACTCCAACCTAGGGAAGGTTGAATAATCACAAACTCCAACTTTAAGGAATCTGAATTAATGAGATTTCCTGGGATTTTTCCAGCTAAGAGAGAACTACCACCTTCCTCCCAAGAGACTGTGGTGCTTATAACTTTACTTACAGACATACAATATCATTCCCTAGAGAAGGAATTATGGTCAGACTTTAATTTGGATCAAGAGATAAAATTAGAAAATCTCTCGTGGGAAATGTCATTATTTACAAATGTACATAATTAAAGAAAGCGGGTATATACAGAAGAAAGACATTACTGTCTGTAGACCAAAGGCTTAAACATAAGTAGAACTCCCTGGGATCTCACCAGGTGCATGCCCCAAACACATATTTAAAGTCTACAACTTGGAAAAAATAGCTTGAGGGATATCCACCAAACTGTCATCTAGGATTTTCTCTGTGGATTGGTAAGAGACATGGTTATTGAGGGATAAGTTTAACTTGATATAAAAGATTGCTGTGATGTTTGGTTCTTTAAATTATAAGTGTGATGGATATTGGTTAGGCTTCTTGGCCACCCAGCAACTAGAATGCCTATGAAATTTCCCGAGTCTGAATATGTCTAAACTAGAAACTCATTTTACAAGCCTCCCTTAGGCTTGTAACTTAGAAGGCTGATGTACCTTGTAGGTGTGTTAGAGCTCTCTGGAGAAACAGGATTAATAGGATGGGGTGAGAAGAGAGAGAAAATGAGAGGGAGAGAGAAGAGGAGAGATTTATCTTTAGGAATTGATTCCTGTACTTATGAAGCCCCAGGGAGGAGGTAATCTGTGGTTCAAATCTGAAGACAACCTGCCGGCAGAAATCCTTCATGCTTGGGGGGGTGTCAGTGTTTGTTCTGTTGAGGTCTTCAGCTGATTGGATGAGGCCTACCCATGCTTTGGAAGACAGTTGGGCTTTAATCAAACTTCACTTAGTTGAATTTATTCTTATCCAAAAACATAGTCACAGAAACACCCCAAATAATGGTTGACCGAATATCTGGGCACTGTGGCCCAGCCAAGTTGACATGTAAAATTAACCATCAAAACAGGGCATGGGCATATGACCTAATCCTTACTCAAGGCTTTGGTTTGGAAGTAAGTACCATGTGGAATCCGTTCTTCAAGAGGGGTGGTGGTGGAGGCATCTAGCTACAGAGGCAAAGCAGCAGCAATAGCGAGCAGCAGAGGGATCCCTACTAGAGGGGTCTTGTTTTTGTCAAGACCACTTTAGCTCGGTAATTCAGTGAACGACCCAGTTCCTTTAATACTTCATCCTCTGTTTAAACTAACTAGGGTAGAGTCTCTTGTTGACACCTGAGAAACTTGAAATTCAATAACTGTTTTATATTATTTATCACTGCATAAAAAACTACCCACAATTTAGTAGCTTAAGCAAGAATTAAACATCTTATTATTTCTCACATTTTCTGTAGGTAGCTTAGTTTGCCGTTCTGGTCCAAAGTCTCTCACAAGATTGAAGTCGCATTCTTAACCAAGGGGCTGGGGCTGAAGAACCCACTTTGACGATCAGTTATTCACATGGTTGCTGCCTACCAAGCTGTAAACTTCTGCCACTTATCCTAAGTAAGACTGGGTCACTTTTCTCTCAAGATGGCAGATTGGGGTCAGACTGGGCTCTTGTGTGTGTCAATGGATCCTATGCTTCAAAACTAGCTATGATGGTTCTTTTCAATTCTTGTTAGCCTTTATACTTTAGAAAGTCTCTAGCTGCAGCCTATAGCAACTACTTTGTGAGTTATTCAATCATGTTCATAGATTTAGTAGCACAAATAATTGTACAATCTATATTTTATTGGTTCCTCAAGATAGCACAACATCCATTTATTCCATAAGTACTTGCTGAACTCCTACTGGGTGCCAACACTGGCCTAGACGCTGAAACATTGGATTTGAATGTCCTCAGCACTGTGGAAAGAGATCAAGTGCCGTTGTTGCAGTAGAAACACAGTTACAGCAAAACTTAAACCCTCTTCTACTTGGGAAAAAAGCCAGGAGTCTGTCTCCAAGGAGTCCCATGGGTGACTTGGGAATTCACCCAGGCTCTGGCCATGAGCTTTGCAGGCAGCACACCAGGAGCAGTTCTATGCCCCAGGGAAAACCTGCTAACCACCCTCATGACTCTTGTATAAAACCAGAAGGTCAGTTTATGAGTTTTCAAGGAAATTCTGAATATCACAGGGACCAGAACACTCATATTTGCTTGTCCCACCCAACCTCCCTCCTACCTCCTCTTCTCCATTTTCCTAGCCTCTCCTCTTCCCTTCCTTCTATTTCTGCTCTGACAAATACCTCATGAGCATGTTCTAGGAGCCAGGCATGAGGGTAAGAGCCAGAGAAACAATGGTATGAAACCTGCAGAGTTCCTGTCCTCAAGTCTAGGGGGTGGGCGGAAAACTTAACTTCAATATTTGCAGAGATAAACAGCCCCTTTTTGTTTCATGGAGCCCTCTGAGGCTCTGATGACCACAAAGATCCCTGTCCTCGGTGCAATGTGCATTCTCACACACCCACAGCATCTTGCACACAGTTTCGGGGAATCTCAGTCACCTTGAAACCCAACCAGTGACCTGGGGTGCAGAATCTCCCTCTCTGTAGACAGAACTACATGAGAATCAGCCAAGTCATACCCAGAAGGCTGCTTTGAGATCATGGAGTTGCAGCAAGGCTTTTTTGGCCATACCATGTGGCATGTGGAATCTTAGTTCCCTGACCAGGGATTGAACCCATGCTGCCTGCAGTGGAAGCTTGCAGTCTTAACCCCTGGACCACCAAGGAAGCCCTTGTCTCTCTTTAGATAGGCCATTACCTTGATTTAGTGAGAGCCACATTGATCTGGTCTTGAGATAGGTGATACAGTTGACTTTGCATATCCTAGCTCTGAACCACCATGAATAGATTAAAAGCTTAACTTCAGCAGAGAGCAGCATATTCTTTGCAAGTTCTTAGAAGGCATCCTGGTCTGGGCCCCAGCAGCTGTCAGCTGGCTTTTCCAAGAGTATCCAGAAAACAGTGAATTTTTCAAAATTCACTCATCAAAAACTTTTTCAGCCTACCTTTCTCCTTTCCACAATCTAAAGCAGCAGTTGGCAAACTTTTTCTCTAATGGTCCACGCAGTAAATACTTTAGGTCTCTTGCAACTGCTCAACTCTGCGGTTACAATCAAAAAAGTAGCTGCAGGTAATACATATATGAATGAGCATAGCTGTGCTCCTTGTTTACGAAAAACAAGGACTGGCCAGATTTGGCCTGTGGGCTGTAGCAAGCTGCTCTCTGGTCTTGGTTAGGCTCATCCTCCCCACATCTTCTCCCCAGCCGCCTCTTGCTCTCTGTCCTTCAGTGACCTTTTTGAAGGATTCATTACTGTTGCATTTCTGAGGATTTAGAGGATGAAAATCTGTGGAAACAGCAAACGGAAGAAAGCTTTCAACAAGAAAAGATGTCTTCAGCACTCAGTCTTTCTTCCTGGTTTGTACAGTGTAGAGAAGTGGACAGGAAAGAGACGTCATGTAACATGGAAAAATATTAATACTGTTTAATCCAGAAGATTGAAGATGCCAGCAAAGGACACAGAGTGGTTATGAGCACTTACTTACTTCAGTCAAATAATGATGACGATAACAACACAACACAACACAACACAGATAACACTTATCACATGACACTTGCATTTGCCACATGCCAAATACCCTTTGAAGTATTTTTTTAAATATCGTTAATGCTGGGTTTGCTTTCCAGCTTGTGCTGTGTGACATCAACCTTTTTGATTCTCTGCTTCTTCATCTGTTAAACCAGGGGTGTGGGGTAACCTGGGAAATGTACTCAGCACAGTACCTGGCTCCACCTACATGCTCAGTAACGGTTAGATCTGATTATTCCAATTTGTGGAGGGGCCAATCTTGGCCTTTGTAGCTCAGATCTTTCCAATGAAGCCAATAGAACCTACAGGAAGAGAGAGTCCAACCTCAGGAAAAAAACTTGGTGACTCAGCACTTCCTAGATACACAAGGTTCTGGGGATGTTGGTAGGAGATTCTAGTTCTGTAGTCAAATGAATCTCAGTTAAGCAAAGTTAAAGAAGTTTCTCAGTGGCCATATTTCTTAGAGCCCAGAATATACTATTGTGGTTTAAATCTCTAAGCAAATATTATCACAAGCAGTTTTTTCCAACTTATTTATCCACCAACAATTTCTGGCCCCCAGGCTAGCTTTGGGGATTAGTTTGTCACAGAAAATCCTATAGGAAATACACTGGGAGTTGTCAGAAATAGATTAAGAGGTAGTGAGCTCCTCATTGAGGGAAGTGTGTGAGCAGAGGCCGGATGCCCACAGGGCTGGGATGTGGACAGGATCCCAAAGGGACTAAATGAAATGAAAAGCTCCTGGCAGTCCTGGCATCTGGGCTTGTCCTGAGTGGCTCTGCAAGCTCTGGAATTTTGAACTTGACTTTGATGACACCAAGAAAGAAGGATGCCGCTGGATGGCTCTGGAAGCCCCAAGTTAAGAGGTCTTGAGGAGCCAAGTCAACAGTCCTGCACTGGGGTCCCCTCAGATCTGGTCAAGGTGTGTAGGAGTCATCAAGGGCAATGAAGTCACATTGTCTGACATGTCATTGACCCTCAGGAAATGGTCCTCTTTGAGATCTGTCCTGGGTGTTCTGAAATATCAATGGTCCAGGGCTCACAGCCCTGACCTGCCTTCCTACTCTGGCTTTGCTGCTTTCCAACTGGGAGGTTCTGGGCCAATCCAGTCCCTATGTATAAAATGAGACTAACAGTTGATTCCTCCTCATCCTTTGATGAGGACCTTCACCAGATAATCCTGGCGCCCCAGCCTGTCTCAGGTGGGACACCATGTGGGCAGGTACAGGTACTCCTTGGGGCACAACACACAGGGCCTTCTGTGATGCTTTGAGCATCTGTCCTGGGGAGGAACCTCAAACCAAGGGCAGCAGGAACAGGGTGATACATACCCCAGAAGCCTTAGTCTTGGGGTGGACAGTTACTGGGAGACACCCACATCCTCCCGGTAGGGCTCCACTGCCCACAAGGTGGAGTGACTTCAACGACTCACCTTACACTGACGTGTCTTACTTCACCTGTCTCATCCTTCCCACTCCCTACTTGTTGTTTCCTGAGATCACCTCCCAAAAATACTTCTGGCATCCACATACTTTTCTGGGTCTCTACTTTGGGGGAACCCAAACTAAGATAAGATTCAGTAAGGTAATAAAACACTGCCTGCAGAATATCTGGCCTAGATCAGCACTAAATAATTAGTAGCTCTGATTACTACTGAAAAAATCAAGTGTGGTCCACCCTCCAGCCTATTACATTACCATAGTGTGTATGTACACTCCCACACATGCACACACCTGTTCTCACACCCATGCATGCATGTCCCTGTGTGTACATCCATGCATACACATACCTACAATTTGGAATACCTGAGCACTCACCAATGCATGCACATCCACATGCTTACACCAACAATTCTGAGGCTACTTGAAACCTTATCTTCTCATTCCCGCTTCACATATGGTAAGATTTCCCATGTCCATTCAGAGCTGCAGAAGCAACCTGGTTAATCCCCCTTTTTTCCCAACTAATTATGGACACACTAAAGGATATTATGGGCTAAAACTTCTCATGCAAAGAGTTTGCGTTACATAAACTTACAATAACAGAAACGGTATGAACCTAACAGAAGCAGAAGATATTAAGAAGAGGTGGCAAGAATACACAGAAGAACTATACAAAAAAGATCTTCACGGCCCAGATAATCATGATGGTGTGATCTTTCACCTAGAGCCAGACTTCCTGGAGTGTGAAGTCAAGTGGGCCTTAGGAAGCATGACTACGAACAAAGCTAGTGGAGGTGATGGAATTCCAGTTGAGCTATTTCAAATCCTAAAAGATGATGCTTTGAAAGTGCGACACTCAATATGCCAGCAAACTTGGAAAACTCAGCAGTGGCCACAGGACTGGAAAAGGTCAATTTTCATTCCAATCCCAAAGAAAGGCAATGCCAAAGAATGCTCAAACTACCACACAATTGCACTCATCTCACAGGCCAGCAAAGTAATGCTCAAAATTCTCCAAGCCAGGCTTCAACAATATGTGAACCGTTAACTTTCAGATGTTCAAGCTGAATTTAGAAAAGGCAGAGGAACCAGAGATCAAATTGCCAACATCCGTTGGATCATTAAAAAAGCAAGAGAGTTCCAGAAAAACATCTACTTCTGCTTTATTGACTATGCCAAAGCCTTTGACTGTGTGGATCACAACAAACTATGGAAAATTCTTAATGAGATGGGAATACCAGACAACCTGACCTGCCTTCTTAGAAATCTGTATGCAGGTCAAGAAGCAACAGTTAAAACTGGACATGAAACAACAGACTGGTTCCAAATCAGGAAAGGAGTATGTCAAGGCTGTATATTGTCTCTCTGCTTGTTTAACTTATATGCAGAATACATCATGAGAAATGCCAGACTGGATGAAGCACAAGCTGGAATCAAGATTGCCAAAAGAAATATCAGTAACCTCAGATATGCAGATGACACCACCTTTATGGAAGAAAGCAAAGAACTAAAGAGCCTCTTGATGAAAGTGGAAGAGGAGAGTGAAAAAGTTGGCTTGAAACTCAGCATTCAGAAAACTAACATCATGGCGTCTGGTCCCATCACTTCATGGCAAATAGATGTGGAAACAGTAAAAACAGTGACAGACTTTATTTTGGGGGGCTCCAGAATCACTGCAGATAGTGACTGCAGCCATGAAATTAAAAGACGCTTGCTCCTTGGGAGAAAAGCTATGACCAACCTAGACAGCTTATTAAAAGGCAGAGACATTACTTTACCAACAAAGGTCTAGTCAAAGCTATGGTTTTTCCAGTAGTCATATATAGATGTGAGAGTAGGACTATAAAGAAAGCTGAGTGCCAAAGAATTGATGTGTTTGAACTGTGGTGTTGGGGAAGACTCTTGAGAGTCCCTTGGACTGCAAGGAGATCCAACCAATCCATCCTAAAGGAAATCAGTCCTGAATATTCATTGAAAGGACTGATGCTGAAGCTGGAACTCCAATACTTTGGCCACCTGATGCGAAAAACTGATTCATTTGAAAAGACCCTGATGCTGGGAAAGATTGAGGGCAGGAGGAGGAGGGGATGACAGAGGATGAGATCGTTGGATGGCATCACTGACTCAATGGACATGAGTTTGAGTAAACTCTGGGAGTTGGTGATGGCCAGGGAGGCCTGGCATGGGGCAGTCCATGGTGTTGCAAAGAGTTGGACATGACAGAGTGACTGAACTGAACTGATTCTCTTTCTCCTTTCCAAACAGGAACCTGTCCTTTTCTGATACCACTCTTTCCTCCCTGCTTGATTTTTGCCACTTGTTAGCAGAAAGGACCAATTCTGAGACTGATTTTGTTGACAGAGGAGCCAGGAACACTGAACATAAGCAAGGAGCAGTATTCAAGACTGGAGATGTTGTGGGTTGAATAGATACTGAGAAATAATGAGGCGAACTTGGATGCTTGTTTAGTGAGCTGCTGTTAGCAGCAGCAGACAAGATGCCCCCTCTGCTCCTTACATCTCCTGTGATGGTAATAAGTTCTGTATCTTCAGCACAATTAGTAGACATTTTCTACTCATGACACTTAAGTGTTCCCAACCCTTTTAATCATCTATCAGGTCTGGGGAGTCTTTGTTAAAAACCCACCATTCATTATCACACTTCTCCATTTCCTGGACTACTAGGGCACTTTCTGGGAAGCTAAGAACATTATGACTCTGTTGGAGACAACCCCCCACCATTTTCCTCTGTTCTATCTCCCCTCAAAATCCTGTTATGAAGTGATGCTGTTGGCCATAGCTGCTTAGTGACTATCCTGCCCCTTATCTGCACATCCTCTCCCATGACTTGTGGAACAGTTATAGTTAATGAAGAGAGTTGTCCAGTAATAGAAGGTGACCTACAAATGAATAAAACTTATCCTTTGATCTAGTTCAGAAGATAATGATGACAAAGAATTGCCACGTAGAGTAAAGCAAATAGTTTTGTGATTACAAGGATGCACTGAAACACAATGGAAGGAGCCTGGGCCTCAGAGGTAGGTGTACCTAGTATTGAATCTGGCTGTGATAGTTACCTGCTGTCTGTATCTTGGATAATTTGCTTAACTTCTCTGGATTTCAATTTCTTTATCATTATCAGTTCAGTTCAGTTCATTTCATTTGCTCAGTCGTGTCTGACTCTTTGAGACCCTATGGACTGCAGCATGGCAGGCTTCCCTGTCCAACACCAACTCCTGGTGCTTGCTCAAACTCATGTCCATGAAGTTGGTGATGCCATCCAACCATCTCATCCTCTGTCATCCCCTTCTCCTCCTGCTTTCAATCTTGCCCAGCATTAGGATCTTTTCCATTGAGTCAGTTCTTCACATCAGGTGGCCTAAGTATTGAAGTTTCAGCATCAGCATCAGTCCTTCCAATGAATATTCAGAACTGATTTCCTTTAGGATGGACTGGTTGGATCTCCTTGCAGTCCAGGGGAAACTCTCAAGTCTTCTCCAACACCACAGTTCAAAAGCATCAATTCTTCAGTGCTCAGCTTTCTTTATAGTCTAACTCTCACATCTATATATGACCACAGGAAAAACCATAGCCTTGACTAGATGGACCTTTGTTGGCAAAGTAATGTCTCTGCTTTTTAATAAGCTGTCTAGGTTGGTCATAGCTTTTCTTCCAAGGAGCAAGCATCTTTTAATTTTAAAGTATACTAGGCAGACATTTTCCTTTTTTCTTTTTCTTTTTGCCTGCCCAGAAAAATCCCATTTTCTGGTAATAGCATCTCCTATTGTTTGTGGTTCTAGTGGAGATGCTAATCATAGTACTAGTCATTACCACCACCCCTCATGCCCTCAACAAGGCCCAGGCTTAGGCATAAAGCATGGACATATGAAATAGACAAGATCCTTTCTTAGGATTTTTACATAAATGCTAGAATAGAGACCCTCTCTGTTTCCTTTTCTGAACTAAAATGATGAAAGTCTGGAGGTCTGAGTAGCAATGCCTCCAAATCCTTCTGTCCACCCTCCATTCCCTTCGCCTTCCCTCCTTTCTCCTGCTATGGGAAGAAAATCAAGCCAAAACACACACAAAGGCAGACCTGAAAAGCAGAGAGGGAAGAAGTCCCAACAACATTGTTTCAGTTTCTTTTGAATTCGCCTTTTTAACTATTACTGCTTTTTTATTTTGATTTGGGTTTTATTATTGTTTGAGAAAAAGAGGGGCTTTAAAGTCAGGAGCCAACCTTTATTGTTTTCTAGATGAATGAAATGGAGTCAAGAGAGGCAGTGCCCTTTCTCCAGCCAGCCCCAGCTTCTAAGTCAGGACTGGCACCCAGTTCTCAGAGTCCAAGCGCACGTACATTCATTCTATCAGGCTAGTCAAGTGACTCGTGGGTTCATTGAATGTATAATTCCCAGGTCACTGGATAGTGTGTCCCCAACTTCACTGCCCGCCACATTTTTCTTTTTTTAGTTAATATATTTTTGGCTCCGCTCAGTCTTTGTTGCTGTGTGTGGGCTTTCTTGATTTGCAGTGGATGGTGCCTACTCTTTGTCGCAGTCATGGGCTTCTCATTGCAGTGACTTCTGTTGTTGCAGAGCACAGGCTCTAGGGCATGCGGGCTTCAGTACTTGTGACACATGGGCTCAGTTGCTCTTGCAGCATGTAGAATCTTCCCCAACCAGGAATCAAACCCATGTCCCCTGCGTTGGCAGCCAGATTCTTTACCACAACCACCAGGGAAGTCCCCACATTCTACTTATTTTGCCCCCTACCCCTCAACAAGTCAACAGTGTCTGAAATATCACCGTTGTGTTCATTCCTTTCAGGTTTCTTTGTGCTTCTTCTGGGAATGGTAACACAGACAGCTAATGTAAACTATTTGATGAATTGCTTTTAAGACCCTCTTTAATTACAGACAAAGGGCTTCAGGATCTTAGGAGAATGGGTTAAAAAGGGAGATGACATGTGACAATGGTTCCAAAAGAAAAAAAAAATAGTATAGAAAAGGAAGTTCATTGCTCCTGAAGGCAGACTGCTTCAATTTTTTAATCTTTCTCCTCTTCCTCTATCACCATTGTCCCCTTCTACCTACATGGAGTCAGGGCTGCTGACTTTGTGGTCATTCTCTTACTCTTCTTCTGGCTGTAGATTCCACCTTCTACTTTAGAGACTGACAACGCAACTCACTCTCCCAGCTTGCTTTGAAGCTAAAGCACGGCTAGGTAGATGTGAAGAGAAGTGTGGTGAAGTTGTTTCTGGAAAAGATTTTTCTCTTTAATGAAAGAGAGATGCACAAGAGAAGGTCCCCTTTATTTCTGCCTTTGAATGTGATAATATAAAGATATGATGGCTGGAGCTGCTCCAGCCGTCTTAACAATCAAGAGGACAAGTCTAAAACAAAAGCCAACATACTGAGGATTGTGGCTCAAAAGAAGCCAAGAGGCAGAGTCCTAGATGACAATACTTCACTACAGAAATAACCCTGGGACAGCCCACTCGTTGGATTTCTTGATATGTAAGATAGTAAATAGTCTATCATTTAAAACACATTTAATTTGGTACTTTCTTTCCTCTAGCCAAAAATCATCCCATTATTGTGTCTTAGACTTGTTTCCAAGGAGTTTCCTTGATGGAATATACTCTTGTGTCTAAAATAGTTTTTTTCTTTGATGATGTTCTGTATTTTTTATTATTAGAATTTCTATTTGATTCTTTTTTCAAATCTACTGGGTGAATTGAGAATTTCCTGATCCATGTAGATATCCTCCACCTTGTCTTCTCTTTTCATAAACATATTAAGCATAGTTTATTATCTGTATTATCTAAAGTCTTAGCAGGACTATTTCTGCTGGCGTTGTTTCTGCTTGTTCTTATTCATGATGCCTTATTTCTTTTTATTCATGGTTATTTTTTATTATATGCCACTCATTGTACCTGAAAAATAATCCATAGGAATAACTTGAGGTCTAGGATAACTGTAACTTCCTCCAGAGAGGATATCATCTATGTACATTTGCCAGGAACCTGGGGACCTTTAAACCAGATTCAGGTTTGAGGTGCCTGTACCACCAAGCACTGAATCATGGCTACAAATTCAGTACACAAGGCCTAGATTACTTCTGGTTCACCTCTTCCCTGAGGGTACAGGGATTTGAGGGTCCCTGTTATTGAGAGGATCTCCAGTTAGACTGCCATTTTGATTTCTCCCTCCCTTACTCCACCAACAAAGACCATCAAAACAAAAGTTCAGATGGCTAGAATCAACTAATGCCCTTTCTTCAAAAGTGATTTCCATGCTCTGCTTATCTGTTTGGATTCCTGTTTTTCCTTCAATAATGTCTTATTATATAATTAACTAGTAAGTGCCTGTAAGATACTCAGTTTATCCAGCAAGTTTAGTTGTTTCCTGAGAAAGGTTGGTCCTGCCGTTAGTGGAAATGGAAGTGTATCTTCGTCCATTCACCAAGTTCTCCGCTCCTGTCTAAACTGTGTCTTCATAATCCTTACCACTTACTTTTTCCTGTCCATGGGTCTGAAGTCTACTTGCCTGTGCTGGCTGGCTGCATTGTCCTGTTCTTGATTTTGTTGCCCTCCTGATCTCTAGCCATCATCTGCCTGATTTCTGTGTGCCCTAACCCCAGGCATTTGTTCATCCTCTGACTATTCCTGGGTTGCCTGTGGCAACTGACTTGCATACCACAACAGTTCCAGCTACTCACCCAGCTCTTGAGTCTCCAGCTCAGCTTTGATCCAGGACTTCACAGATATTTGCCAACATCATCCTTTCCCTATGTGCCTCTTGGCTACTCATCTGGCTTTGACTTTTCTGATTAATTCCCCTTCCTCTTCCAGAGCCATTTACTACCTTGGCATCACCTCCCCAATTCATGGCACCATCTTGGACTTCTCTTTTTGCTTTATGTAGTTGCATTGGAGGCTGAGTCTGTTTATCTTTTTTGAATAAAGGATCACACTATGGGAACCTCATGAGTGTTTTATAATGATAATTATTTTAAAATTTATAATTAAAATTATAAATTTATTTTAATTAAAATCATTACGTTTATAATTAATAAAATTTAAAATTATCTTAAATTTTAATCATTCTTTAAAATGTAGAAGACCATGAAAATTCCCTGGTGGTCCAGTGGAGAGAATCAGTGCTTTCCCTGATGGGGGCCTGGGTTCAATCCCTGTTTGGGGAACTAAGATCCTACAAGCTGTGAAGCACAGTAAAAAAAAAAAGGTAGAAGACCAAAGTTTATGATAAAAAGAAAACTGACAATGACAATAAAGTCAGACCAAATCTTCAATTTGAATTTTGAGAGGCTATATGGCCACTTAAAAGAAATAGGCATTTTAGTATAGTGATGAAAAGCAGGCATATAAATCCAGTGGACCCATGTTTAATCCCATTTTCACCCCATTTTAGCTATTTGAATTTGCACAATTCATCCTATTCTTCTTAATCTCTATTTCCTCATCCATAAACTGGTGCTAATATTATCTTCTTCATGAGATTGTTATGGTGAGAAATAGATAAAAGACACACTTGGTACAGTTACCGCAAACAGTAGGTACTCAATTTCAGGGCATTACCTTTATCATGATTAATAATATTAAGTCTTCCCTCCAAATATTTCACCAACTGAGTTGTCATGTGTCTTCTCAACTTCCATCCCATCCTGAAATCTCCCCCATGTGAAGCTTGACTGAGGAACAGTGTGGGGGCAATTGTTCCCAAATGACCCTGGTTAAAACACATGTGTTCCCCTGGATTCATATGTGATCAGATTTGTTTAATGAGGTGACTAGTTAAATTAAGTCCTGCTTGATGAGTTTGGGGTTGCAATATGAGACAAATTATGTTCACTATTGAAAAACATCTTGGTTCCTCATGTCCGAGTCATTTTGCAGATTAGAGGCTTAAGGAAGGCAATGACAATTAGGCTCCTACACGAGCACTAATGTGTGTGGCCTTAAGCGTTTTTGGTTATAAACATTTGTAGGGTTTTAAGGCTAACTAGGTCAAATCCAACATCCTCATTTGTCAAATGAGGAAACCACGATTCAGAGATATGAAATGACCTGCCCAGGGCCACATGGTCCATTGGTAGTAAATCCAGGACAGAAATCCAGATCTTGGTTCTGTAATTAATCAGCTATGTTACATGCTAGGTATAGCAATTTAAAACTATGTCCACAAAATTTTGACATTCCTCCTTTCAAAGATCAGAGTGTAATTCCCTTCCCCTTCTAAATGTAGTGACTCACTTCTAATGAATAGAATGTGAAGAGGTGGTACCATGTGATTTCTCAGGTCATAAAAAGAAGACAGTTTTTCCTGGTCCTCCCTCCCTCTCTTAATCCAGCCACCATGTTTTGAGGACCCTCAATAGGCCTCTAGGGTAGGTCCACTTAGGGGGGAACAGAGAACTCCCACCAACAACTGGTACCAACTTACCAGCTGTATGAGGGAGCCACTGTGGGAGCTCTGTCTAGTCCCAGTCAAGCTCCAGGTTGCAGCCCTGGCTGGCATCTTGACTGCAACCTCATGTAAGAACTTTGGCCAGAACCAGGGAGCTAAACTCCCCTCTGATTCCTGACTCACAGAGACTGTGTGAGAGAATATATGTTTATTGTCATAAACTACTAAGTTTGGAGTAATTGTTAAGTAGTGATAAATAATGAATACACCAAGCTAACTAATATAGATTCATTACAATCCCTATCAAGCTACCAACAGTATTCTTCACAGAGCTAGAACAAATAATTTCACAATTTGTATGGAAATACAAAAAACCTCGAATAGCCAAAGCGATCTTGAGAAAGAAAAATGGAACTGGAGGAATCAACCTACCTGACTTCAGGCTCTACTACAAAGCCACAGTTATCAAGACAGTATGGTACTGGCACAAAGACAGAAATATAGATCAATGGAACAAAATAGAAAGCCCAGAGATAAATCCACGCACATATGGACACCTTATCTTTGACAAAGGAGGCAAGAATATACAATGGATTAAAGACAATCTCTTTAACAAGTGGTGCTGGGAAATCTGGTCAACCACTTGTAAAAGAATGAAACTAGAACGCTTTCTAACACCATACACAAAAATAAACTCAAAATGGATTAAAGATCTCAATGTAAGACCAGAAACTATAAAACTCCTAGAGGAGAACATAGGCAAAACACTCTCTGACATACATCACAGCAGGATCCTCTATGACCCACCTCCCAGAATATTGGAAATAAAAGCAAAAATAAACAAATGGGACCTAATTAACCTTAAAAGCTTCTGCACATCAAAGGAAACTATTAGCAAGGTGAAAAGGCAGCCTTCAGAATGGGAGAAAATAATAGCAAATGAAGCAACTGACAAACAACTAATCTCAAAAATATACAAGCAATTCCTACAGCTCAACTCCAGAAAAATAAATGACCCAATTAAAAAATGGGCCAAAGATCTAAATAGACATTTCTCCAAAGAAGACATACAGATGGCTAACAAACACATGAAAAGATGCTCAACATCACTCATTATCAGAGAAATGCAAATCAAAACCACTATGAGGTACCATTTCACGCCAGTCAGAATGGCTGCGATCCAAAAGTCTACAAATAATAAATGCTGGAGAGGGTGTGGAGAAAAGGGAACTCTCTTACACTGTTGGTGGGAATGCAAACTAGTACAGCCACTATGGAGAACAGTGTGGAGATTCCTTAAAAAACTGGAAATAGAACTGCCTTATGATCCAGCAATCCCACTGCTGGGCATACACACTGAGGAAACCAGAAGAGAAAGAGACACGTGTACCCCAATGTTCATCGCAGCACTGTTTATAATAGCCAGGACATGGAAGCAACCTATATGTCCATCAGC
>NW_011495035.1:3505402-3517135 GCF_000754665.1 Bison bison bison | reverse complement strand
AGGTACATATACACAATGGAGTATTACTCAGCCATTAAAAAGAATACATTTGAATCAGTTCTAATGAGGTGGATGAAACTGGAGCCTATTATACAGAGTGAAGTAAGCCAGAAGGAAAAACATCAATGCAGTATACTAACGCATATATATGGAATTTAGAAAGATGGTAACAATAACCCAGTGTACGAGACAGCAAAAGAGACACTGATGTATAGAACAGTCTTATGGACTCTGTGGGAGAGGGAGAGGGTGGGAAGATTTGGGAGAATGACATTGAAACATGTAAAATATCATGTATGAAACGAGATGCCAGTCCAGGTTCGATGCACGATACTGGATGCTTGGGGCTAGTGCACTGGGACGACCCAGAGGGATGGTATGGGGAGGAAGGAGGGAGGAGGGTCTAGGATGGGGAACACATGTATACCTGTGGTGGATTCATTTTGATATTTGGCAAAACTAATACAATTATATAAAGTTTAAAAATAAAATAAAATTTAAAAAAAAACAAAAGGGAAATCAAAAATTTCTAGGAAAAAATGACAATGAAAACTTAACAACTCAAAACCTATGGGATACAGCAAAAGCAGTTCTAAGAGGGAAGTTTATAGCAATACAATCCTACCTTAAGAAACAAAAAAAAACATCGAATAGACAACCTAACTTACACCTAAAACAACTGGAAAAAGAAGAACGAAAAATCCCAAAATTAGTAGAAGGAAAGAAATCGTAAATATCAGAGCAGAAATAAGTGAAAAAGAAATGAAAGAAACAATAGCAAAGATTAATAAAACTAAAAGGTGGTTCTTTGAGAAGATAAACAAAATTGACAAACCTTTAGCCAGAATCATAAAGAAAAAAAGGGAGAAGAACCAAATCAACAAAATTAGAAATGAAAAAGGAGAGGTTACAACAGACAGAAATACAAATGCAGAAGTACAAAGGATTATAAAAACAAAAAAAAAGAACTTTGGCCAGAACCAGGGAGCTAAACTCCCCTCTGATTCCTGACTCACAGAGACTGTGTGAGAGAATATATGTTTATTGTCATAAACTACTAAGTTTGGAGTAATTGTTAGGTAGTAATAAATAATGAATACACCAAGCTAACTAATACTAATATTTGACTCAGGAGTTTTTGAGTTGGAGGTAATAAAAATCCAATTCAACTAGTGAGGGGAAGAAAAAAATAATTATTATTGCTCTTGTCTTCAGGAAGACTAGAGCTAGAGCAGATTCAACATATTCAAATAATGTCATCAGATATTTTTCTCACTGTTGGCTTCTCTCGAGAAGCTTCATTCTCTCATACCAGAGACTCTTTCTGGATATACAACAGATTGACCTGGTTCAAAGCAACCCAGGCTTTCTTCATCTCCACTTAATGGCCCTAAAAGAAACAGAGAGCTTCTCTCTCCCAACATGCATGTATAATACCAGGGAAGACTCTCATTGACCAAGTTTGGTTCCCTTGGTTATGCCTGAACCAATCACTGTGGAGATGGAAATAGGGTAATGTGACTGGCTACCAGTACCTTGGCTAACTTAGGACTAACTTGCTTTTCAAAGTGTGGTCCATGGACCAGTAGGAAAACTTCTGGCCCTGTTGGAAATACCAAACCTTCCCCCCCACTTTAGATTCTCTGAATCCGAATCCGCATTTTCTGAAGATCTCCAGGTGATTTTTATGTACGTGAAAATTTGAGAAGCACTGTTTTACTGTCATTTATTTCCCAGCAAAAAACTTAATCTCTCCTTCTCATCCCCTAGGTCAATTTACTGCTCCCTTCCCCCCATTTAGTGGTGTACTTTTGCCTTTTAACCCTCTTATATATTTCCATATGCACATCCTCTTGTCACACTTGGATCCTTAAAGACAGACTCCAATGTCTGATGGACAGTGTCCTCTTCTGAAAAAAGGGGGCAATGCTATCCACTGCCTAGGGATCTCATGAGGACTGAGTGGAAGGAATAAAACACATGGGTGTACAGCATAGTTATACTGTAAATATTATTATGAGAGTGTAGCCAAACAAAAATGAGAGCTGGTACTTTCCCCCCAAACGGTCATTTAGAGAGAGAAGTCGCTCAGTCATGTCTGACTCTTTGCCACCCCATGGACTGTAACAGCCTACCAGGCTCCTCTATCTATGGGATTTTTCAGGCAAGAGTACTGGAGTGGGTTGCCATTTCCTTCTCCAGGGGATCTTCCCGACCCCGGGATCAAACAGGTCTCCCTGAGCCAAGTCTCTTATTATGTTTTCTCATTGAATGTTACCATAAAACTCACAACTACATTGTAAGAGAAACAAGTATTATGGCAATTTAAGTATTTAGACAAATTTGTAAATTTTCTCATTTAAAAGTCAGGCAATGGAACAAGGTCACACAACTAGTGGGTGAGTGAGACAGAATTTGAATCCAGAACTGTTGATGCCATAGCTCCTTTCAAGAGCTCTGCTACACCATGTCACATGATGAAATTCCTCCACCAATATTTGTCAAAGAGTAAAAGCCCTGGGCTGAGTAAAACAAGGATCATAAGATCAAAGCCAGCTCAGGCCAAGCAGATAACAGAACAGAGCAAAGCCCAGCCTGAGGACATACTCTCTTCCTTCTTTACTGTGAGTGGGTCAGGCAGGTGACTTTCACCTCGTGTCAAGGAGATGAAAGGACAGACAGAGGCCCTGGGAGCTGGGAGCTCACAGCTCATCGGAGGGACAGAGGCCCCCTCTCCTTCCAGTGTGTGTGGATGTGGCACCTTGCAGGACTGTACAGAGCCATATGCAGTATTAAACATTTTGAACCAGGCCTACAAGAAGGTCTTTGATATGAAGACCTTCTCTCATATCAGTGTTGTCAGATCTGATTTTTTAGATAAAGCCAGAGATATGAACTTTTATGTGAAATCTTTGACTTAGAAATATTGGAGAATAACTTTTTGTTAGGTATGTGGGCTAGACATAGGGTAGGGGAGACAGAAGGTGGTGGTCGCCAGACTATAAACCCTGTCCTAAACTGAAGGGGGAAACCTGCACTGTTTCTTGGCTTTTGTTTGCTTTAACTGGTACAACAATAAATAAGAGAAAAGGGAAGGAGGAAGGTAAGTAAGAAAAATGGTGGGAAGAAGGAAAGGTAGGAAGGAAGGGAGGGAGGAGAAAATGGGTTCCTCGACAACTTGAGTCTCAAATAGTAAGTAAGGGGAGGGCTGGGAGGGGTGGGAGAGGAGGCCCTATCGGTGGCTGATTGTCCCAAGGGCAGGGGCCTCCAATGGGAAGTCCCTTTCACCTCCCAGTGCTGCCAAGGGCCATCCCAGCTAATCAACTTCTTTTTTCCTATCACCTTGGAGGCCTGCTCCGGCTTTGTTCAGCTGTAATCTTTCTTAATTAGATAATTGAAATAATCATCCAATTAAGTTGGTTCATACGGCCCCCCTTACTTGAAGACTTGCTGAATCCAGCTGGCTTCTTATTTCCGCTGACTCTGTTCCTTGCCTCATGCAGGGTCTGAAACAGGTTTCAAGCTGTTTTCTTCTCTCTTTTTTAGTTTGCCGTTTTAAGTTCAGAGGAGCTACCAGTAAATTCTTGCTAATGTCAAAATAGACTCCATAGGAACTAAAAGCCAAAAGTTAGGACTGGAACTGGCACAGTGGTGGCTGAGAGGGCCAGATTCACAAGGATTTGAGTCCCTGTTCTGCCAGTTGGGTGACCCTGAACATGTGTCCTTGCCTCTCAGAGCTACAGTTTTCTCACCAGTGAAATAAGGATAAAAAGAGGACATATCTCACAGGTAGGGCTGTTGTGTGATTTAGTTGAGATTAATACAAGTGAGACCATAAGCCTTGTGCCTGACACATAGTGCTTACTACCTACATGGGCTTTTTTTTTAACATGGAAAGTTATATATTATTATTATTATTATTTTTTGTAAATTGAACTGTAGTTGGTTTACAATCTTGTGTTAGTTTCTGGTGCACAGCAAAGTGTATATATATTCTTTTTTAGATTCTTTTCCATGACAGGTCATTACCAGCTATTGTAGAGTACCCTCTGTGTCTGTGTTAGTCACTCAGTTGTGTCTGACTCTTTGAGACCCTGTGGACTATAGACTGCCAGGTTCCTCTGTCCATGGGATTCTCCAGGCAAGAATACTTGAGTGGGTTGCCATTCCCTTCCCCAGGGGATCTTCCTGACGCAGGGATCAAACCCAGGTCTCCGGCATCGCAGGCAGATTCTTTACTGTCTGAACTATCTATACAGTAAACTCTTGTTGATTATCTATTTTATATGTAGCAGTTTGTATCTGCTAATCTGAAACTCCTAATTTGTCTTTCCTGGCTCCTTTCCCCTTTGGTAACCATCAGCTTGTTTTCTGTGTCTGTGAGTCTGTTTCTGTTTTATAAATAAGTTCATTTGTATCATTTTTTAGATATCACATATAAGTGATATCATATGGTATTTGTCTTGGTCTGACTTACTTCATTCACTTATATGATCATCTCTAGGTCCATCTGTGTTGGTGCAATGATGTTATTTCATTCCTTTTTATGACCAAGTTATATCCCATTGATATATGATATGTCACAGAAAATTATGTGTTCCTAATAGCTGAAATCGTTGGCATCATTTATTTGTAATAGAAATGGAGAAGAGGAAAAGATAGAGCAATCACAGAGAGATATAAGACATAAATGATTCTGAGGATTCTTTGGCTACTTGGTACATTTACATGGTATTTATATGTTGATCTAATATCTCCATCCAGTCTTCTTTCAAGTTAACTCTAAAGTCATCTAAGAGACAAAGATAATAATAGGTTTTCCCTTGAGGTGGATCCTCTGTAAATGAAATGTAAAGCAGTATTCCCTTCCCTTTCCCATCAGAATGGAAGGTCCATGTGGGCAAGACTGTGTCTGTGTGTGCATCATGATGGCCCTAGGGACCAAAAAATAATTGTTAAATAAATGGATGTGGAGTGAGGGAGCACTGTTCTCTAAAGGACAAGCAGATCAGTTTCAAGCAGTAACACTTTAAAACAATAGTATAAAACGCATAACATATTAGCTAAGGATAGGCCAGTATTATAGGATCACAGAGTAAAATAAAGATCAGTTGACTCCACAAGTCAAATGCTCAAACTTTACTCTAACCTTCTTAAAATGCTGACCTAGCTAGAAGCCAGGCATCTGGTAACCACAGTGATCCCCTCCTTGGCCCGACCTTAGCTGTTTCATTCTTCAGCACAGACTCCTGAAACTCATTCTCTTTTGCCTCACAGGAGTCTGGTATTGGAAAAGCATGATAGGTCTGTGCAGGGTATGTTTTGTAATGCTTTTTAATTTTTTAAAAATTACACAAGCAGTATATCATTTTGTAAATGAGAAAAATGCTCTTAAAGAAAAAGAAGAAGGAATTTTCAAAGATTGTTTTTTAATGATATATATATTTTTTCCTAGCGTGTACTTTTAAAAAGGAGTAATCTTCAACACCTATATAAGGCAGCAGTGTGCTTTCTATATAGTGCATTTCTCAGGCTAGCAAAAGTAAAATGTTTCTTAGCACTTTGCTTTAGAGCTCAGCAATGCTTAAGGGCTTGCAGTTCCGTGTCTTCAAACATGCTCAGGCAATCAATATTCTCCAATATCGGATGGCTGGACTTTGGCTAGAGAGGACTGTTCGGTGCTGAACATAGTGGGAAGTCAGTAAATGTTCCAGACAACTGCCTAGTCACTAGTTTTCCAAGCACGCACTTCTTATTTCTGCCTCTGTGCCTCAGTGCACACTCAGGGTGTCAGCCAGCCTCCAAGATGATCCCCACTAAACCCCACCACTTTGTATTCACATATATGTATAGAGCTGGTTGATGTAGTCATTAGGATATTGTAGAAACGATGGAGCCTGGCTTCCAAAGCTAAGTCATGAAAGCCCTGGCAGTTTCTCCTCTGCTCCCTCTTGGGCTTCCCTCGTGGCTCAGCTGGTAAAGAATCTGCTTGCAGTGCAGGAGACATGGATTTGATTCCTGGGTTGGGACGGTCCCCTGGAGAAGGGAACGACTACCCACTCCAGTATTCTGGCCTGGAGAATTCCATAGACTGTATAGTCCATAAGGTCACAAAGAGTCAGACACGACTGAGTGACCTTCACATTTTTCTCTCTTGGATCACTTGCTCTGAGGAAGAACAGCTGCCTTACTGGGAGGATACTCCAGCAGCCTTGTGAAGAGGTCCACATGGTGAGGAACTCCTGTTAATGGGCATGTGAGGGAGCCATTGTGGAAACATCTTCTAGCCCCAGTCAAGTCTTCAGGTGACAACATCCCCAGCAGATATCTTGATTACACCCACCCTGAGCCAGGGCCACCAGCTAAGCCACTCTCAAATCCCTAACCCACAGAAACTGTGTGAGATAATATTTATTTCTGTTTTAAGCTGCTAGTAATGTGTTCTGCTATGAAAGTAATTAATACATTCACTCTCCTGCCTAGAAGGCTTACTCCTTTCCTTTCCTAATGCTCTCTCCCTCAAGGCTCACATCAAATTCCACTTCCTGCCTGTATTCTCCAGCCCAGAAGGATCTCTCCTTCCTCTCTCCTTCCTTCCTCCTCTGATCACCATGCCTGTCATTCTTATTTGGCACTAACCAAAGCTAGAAGGAAAGACAGCAAAAGCCAAGCTTGACATCTGTTGTGGCTTTGTTAGTAGATGACCACATAATTTATCATCTATTCCGAGTGAAAGGGGTAGCCAATAATAATGATCTTGGGGGTCAGGAAAATCTAGGACAGTTCTAGGGCAAACAGCAACGTTTGGTTACCTCATTCATAAGAGGTGCCAGCACCTCCCCAGAAATATAGCAAGAGAGAAAAAATTGTTCAGTAGAGTTGTGGTTTTACTTGCTCAACACTTGAATGTACCAAAAAAAAAAAAAGTAGCTTCTTTATTTTTCCACAATACATCTTCTTCCCTGCAGGTAGTGAAGGGGGGATATATGATTTTATGCTAGCCTAGTGATTTAAATAATCTCTGGGACCTTCAGTCTTGACATGGCTGAGCAGAGAGAGAAATACAGCCAGAATTCCCAGCCCCATCCCCCTTCCCCCCGCCCCCCTCACCGCAAACACCTCAACTCCCTCACCACATGGGGGACAAGTAGAAAGTGAAAGAGGATCGGGGTCTCCTTTAAGGCTTGGTCTTAGCTGCTACCTACACCAGGGACCACAGAGGAGTAATTTGTCCACCTAACTTTCTTTGGTGGAGCAATGTGGAACTGGAGCCATCTCTCACAGGAGTGGGGGCTATGCCTTGTACAAGGGAACCCGCAGAGGGGCTGAAATCTAGCCAGAGCTTTACTAGGTGAGCTGTGAGCCCGGCGGCTGAGTATGTCAGAAGGAGGCTTTTTCTAGTTTGCACAAAGGCATTCCATAGGCCAGGACAGACCCTGGCAGCACCGAGTCCAGGTTATTTGCCGTTGGCTTTACACTCTTTGCTTGTGGCAGCTTGTTGCTCCTGATCACAGGTTAGAGCTGCTTCCCAGCACTTTTGGCGCCTCCCTGGCACCTCATCAGGCCCATGGGAGATGCTGAGTCTCCCTCCATGCCCCGTACAGGCCACAGAGGGTCAGGGCATCTTCTTTAGACTGCTCTACACACTCCTTCACATACCACCTGCACACCGTTGCTGCTGGCCTGAGGGACACAGGGCTTTCAGCCAGAGGCAGGGCCCCACCTCCAGGGCCTGGCAGAGTTCCTTGCACTGTGCCCTGGATATGTGATCCATTTACCCCGATGTTCTCATACTTTTCCCATCATTTTCTTAATGTTTCTGAATCTCATCTCCCTGGAGTCATCCAATTTTATCAATGGTCTGCACGTTCTTCCTCCTTACCACCAGGGTAGCATGAACAGGTTACTGGGAATGATAAAGTGCCCTGATTAAGAGCCATACCTCTCCAGTTTTTTCATGTGGTAGCAAACACCACCTAGGAAATAATGGGTGTGGCCCACTGGGTCCTGGAGAGGATCTGAACCCCAGAGGGCTGCTCTGGAGGACTAATAGGGTCCCCAGCCACGCAGATCCTGCCAGACTCTTCTGAGAGCAGAGGGGACCAAGTCTCCTGGACAGTACAGAGGCACTCTGGTTGAAAAGCCCTTCTTAGAGCCCTCTACCTGACTTGGTGAGAAAGGAACTGAGTTATTGGGAAATACCTGCCCCCCTTCTCAGAGCCTGCCTTTCAAGGCCATTGTCCCCCTGCAGGGGTCAAGAACCTCAGCTTAGATGCTAATGATGATCAATGGCCTCTTTATTCAGAAAGATCTTTCTCCTCCCCTGAGGCAGTAAGGGTTCTGGCTCAGCCCCAGAGCAGAGCAGCACCAAGAAAACAGTTACCAGGATAAATGGCAAAGTCCTACGGTATAGCACAGAGAACTATATTCAATATCCTATAAGTGTTAGTCACTCAGTCATGCCCTATTCTTTGCGACTCCATGGACTGCAGCCCACCAGGCTCCTCTGTCCATGAGATTTTCCAGGCAAGGATACTGGAGTGGATTGCCGTTTCCTTCTCCAAGGGATCTTCCCGACCCAAGGATCAAACTGGGGTCTCCAGAACTACAGGCAGGCTCTTTACCGACTGAGCTACAAGGGAAACAATTCAATATCCTATGATAGACCATAATAGAAAAGAATATGAAAAAAAGAATGTGTATATATGCTTATAACTGAATCACTTTGCTGTACAGCAGAAATTGACACATTGTTAATAAGATTTCAATTAAAATTTTTATTTTTTTTAAAGAAAAAATAGTTTCCAGTGGGAAACTAAAATACACAGGCATAATGTTGGTGAAATAGGATCCCTGATATAACAGTAATGATGGGACCTCCTTTAGTGGTGGTGGGGGAGCAAGGGAAGCAAGGGTTTGGGGTTGGCGGGTAGCAGCACCCTAAGAGTCCCATTACCTTGTGGCTAGTTCAATTCAGTTGCTCAGTCATGTCCGACTCTTTGCGACCCCATGGACTGCCGCATGCCAGGCTTCCCTGTCCATCACCAACTCCTGGAGCTTGCTCAAACCCATGTCCATCGAGTCGGCGATGCCATCCAACCATCTCAGCCTCTGTCATCCCCTTCTCCTCTGCTTTCAATCTTTCCCAGCATCAAGGTCTTTTCCAATGAGACCTGGAAAAGACCTCCTGCCTTCAAAAGGAGCAGATTTCTGTTGCCTCCAGGGCTTTTGTTTTGCTGACTGGTTTATGCAAATGAAGGGCTAGACAGTGGCTCTGGGTGAGGCAGGAGAGGGAGCCGCCCCACCCCGCACCCGTCCCAGGCTCTCTGCCCCTTTTGCAGTCAATACTCAGGCTTGAGCTTCACCTGAATACAATACCTAAATAAAATAGGTGTACGTTTTTGTGTTCTGTCCAGCTTCCTTAACATTATGTCTCTAACACTCATCTGTGTGGCCATGGGAGGTAGTAATCTGCTCTTTTACCCTTGCTATGTATTCTGTTGTAGCAAAACACCCTCAGTTTATTTAGCCTTTCTCCACTTCATTTGGATGGCTTTAGTTCTCACACACAAAAAGGCTGCTCTGAGCATTTTTTTAATTCCCCTTTGTGGACCTCACTCATTTCACTCCTTATGTGGGATTTTTTAAAAAAAACATTCTTATTAAAATAATTAACTTGTTTCTGATAAAAGTCATACATATTCATTTAGAAAATGGAATATGCAAAAGTGCAAAGTTTTTAAAAAGTCATCATTGATGTACATTCAATTTTGTACTTGGCTGTTTCATTCCAAATACCCTGAGCATTTTTTAAAAGTGACAGTCTGTGTAAGTCTTAGCCTCTTTTTTATTCCTTCTGCCCTCATTCCTTGTATAGCCATCAGCTGACATTCCCAATGATTCTGAGGCGGTTTTGCCCAGGAGAGAAAGGCGAGACTACAGACAGCTAGCCACCTACCCTGTCCACCCCCAGGTAGAGGCGGGCTCTCAGTCTGAAGTGAGATAGTGCTGTATTTGCAGGGCAGGTGCCTCCCTTCATCACCACTGCTCTGAGCTTTCACAAATGGACCTAATAAGGTAGAAGCACCGGCTACAAATTGAGAAGAGAATGAAAAGTGTGGCTGTGAGACTGGAAAACAGAGTGTTCACAAATAGGGATAGCGAGTGATGAGTTTGGAAAGCAGTGTCACTGCCTTCAATCCGGTGCCTGAACCATTCAGTTCAATAGGAGCCAAGGATTCACGTTATCCTAATTTAGAAAATTACAGGGCAGACACAAAGCTAACAGTTTCCAAGTTCCTGTTTCTCTTAGCTCATTTCAAAATATTGGCAAACTTTTCTCCATCTCTTGTTTCGCTCATTTTTGCTAATTATGTTCGATTATAAACCTAAGATTCTTGAAGCACGTTTCTGAACTTCTGTTTCCTCATCTGTAAAACAGTTAAGCTCATTTTTATCTCTTAGATCAGGGTTTTTCTTTCTTTTAAACATTTATTTGGTTGCCCTGGGTCCTAGTCGCAGTACATGTGATCTTTAGTTGCAGCATGCAAACTCTTTAATTGAGCCATGTGGAATCTACAATAGTTCCCTGACCAGGGATCAAACCCGGACCCCTGCATTGGGAGCATGGAGTCTTAGCCACTGAACCACCAGGAAGTCCCAGATCAGCACTATTGATTGACATTTTGGGCCAGAAAGTCTTTGCTGTAGGGGCTGTCTTGAGCATCATAGGATGTTTAAGCTGCATCCCTGGCCTCTACGTACCAGGTAACAATTGCCATCCTCCCTTCCCCACAGTTGTGACAAGCAAAAATGTCCCCAGATAGTGCCAAATATCCCCTGGGGAGGAAAAATAATCCCTGTTTGAAAAGCACTTGTTTAGAGCTGCTGTAAAGCACTTGGAAGTAGTGCTGCCAGGTGAGTGCTGGGTGAACCTTTGCCATCAGTGTTGATAAGATCCTGGCAAGGGGTGGACTCGTAGCTGGGGCTACTTCGCAAACTGATCTGCTTGTTTATTTATTTCATCATTATTTCTTTTTGCATCTTCCATTCTCCTGTCTTGAAGAGTATGGTTTAAAGGGTTTTTAAATTTTTTATGAAAGGTGCCTTACTTTGTGGGTACAAGTATCAGAAGTAAAACTCAGAAGTACTGGCATTGGTAAGTGGCTTTTGAAACTGGAGAATGTCAAAGAAATGTAAATCACACTCTTCCAGGAGTGTCTGTCTTTTTCTAAGAGCTTTCACAACCATTAACTCGTTGGACCCCACCACAGAGTGTTCTAGCTGAGTTTTAACAAATTCGATCGTTTCCGTTTGCGGAAAGACTAAGCTGGTGGGAAGCCATAGCTTGGTATGAGGGATTGGGGTTGGTGTGGGGGTGTGTCTTTACTTATTTCTGCTGATGGAAGAGATATTATTTGGTAGACTGTGAGGCCTCGGAACAGGAGATGAGGAAGAGGTGGGATGCCATTAATACTTTCATGTGGCCTTGAGGGATCTGAATGATGAGAGCAGGGTGAGGGCGAGTTGAATCCTGCAGGAGAATCCTGCTGCATCCCCAGGGAAGCTGGGGAGGGGTGTCCTCACTGTGCACCCCTCTGCCTCAGACACTGCCAGCTGGGGCTCCTGGGGCTCCCTGAACCCGGGTGCAGTCCAGACACCCTGAAGGCGGGGTGGGGTCAAGGCATTTCAGGTCACCCTCATGCTGGACTTCACTGCCACAGCAGCGACAGA
>NW_011495035.1:3496591-3505302 GCF_000754665.1 Bison bison bison | reverse complement strand
AGGTGTGTGACTGGGACCTCTTCTCTGATCTTTCAGACCCTCCTAGGGTCTGTGCTCACCTTTGGGTCTGCTGCTCCTGCTAAGTCGCTTGAGTCCTGTCCGACTCTGTGCGACCCCATAGACGGCAGCCCACCAGGCTCGCCCGTCCCTGGGATTCTTCAGGCAAGAACACTGGAGTGGGTTGCCATTTCCTTCTCCAATGCATGAAAATGAAAAGTGAACGTGAAACCGCTCAATCGTGTCCAACTCTTCGTGATCCCATGGACTGCAGCCCACCAGGCTCCTCCGTCCATGGGATTTTCCAGGCAAGAGTACTGGAGTGGGTTGCCATCGCCTTCTCCACACCTTTGGCTCTAGTTCTACCTGTTTGGGGCCCAAGGGCACCATCTGGAGTCCTGCCATGGCGTTACTAAGCTAAGGCCAGTCAGTCTGACAGTAATTGGGGGCTGCTGAGGCTGACAGCCACGCCCACAGACCCTCCTCCTCTGTTACAGCCACGCCCCCGACTGTGACCACACCCAGTCTCTGTCCTGCTCCAGCCACGCCCACCACCGCGCCCATGGCTGAAACCACATGCCTGGACATTCCTCCTCACTGCTGCTTTCAGCTGAGTGGCTGCCACCAAGTTTCTGAGAAATGAGTCACAGGAGACTCTAACTCTGGGGGAAATCTTGTGCCAGCTTTATTTGGATGTTGCAAAGGCCAGTATGATGAGAGGCCAGCAGCAGTGTACCTGAACACAAAAGCTTTCAAAATTGCATTCACAACTTTCCACTTTCTAGGCGCTGCGCTACCCTCTGCGCCCTCCTCTGGGACCAGCTCCGTTTGTTCTCTTTGAGTGGAAGACAGATCAGCCTTGAGTACCTGTCACTGTTTTATATCTCAGTGTGGCATTTGGTAAGGCACCTAAAAGACCTCTGGCCTTCCAGATGCGTCTGAGCAGCCCAATAAAACTTAATTGCCCATTCTGTCCCTTTGTACCTTGGATCCTCACCAGACCTAGCATACCAGAGCCAGCTCAGCCTTGAGAACCGTGCCATGCCCCTTGGAAGCCCTCAATAGGATCTGGACTGGCTGGCCAGCTCCTCCCTCTAGAACATGCGCTCTTCAAGGTCACAGACTGTGTCCGCTTAAGTCCTTGTTTACAAGACAGAAATTGTTAGCATGCGAATGTTCTTATGTCTTCTCCCTCAGCCCACCGGAACAATCTTGTAGTTGACAACACATCTCCCTCTCGCTGAAGAGGAGGGATTCTTTCAGGTTGGTGAGAGACTAGGTTATCTGTATAATAAAGAAACTGAGAAAGGAGTGGAAAGGAAAGTCTGTAAGTGAGTGATTCTCCAACCATCTGCATTGGAACCACCTGGGGATCTTGTGAAACTGCAGATCATGATTCAGTGGGTCTGGGCCAGAACCTGAGACTCTGCATTTCTGAAGAGCTCCCAGGTGATGCAGATTCATTCACACTAAGGGTGTAAAGGAGTGGATAGCAGGGAGATTTGCACAGAACTGGAGACAGAAATTCTGTGGAGCAGCATCAGCATGTGAGAGAAATGGATAGAAGAGGAAGGGTTTTTTGTTTTTTTTTTTAAACATTGTCACAGCCTCTGTACTGGGCTCTCATCATTCTCAAGAAATGCAAGTCCATTCATTGTTTGTCAGCTGCCCATACTCCTCAGCTAGTAGCTCTCCCATGTCCTCTGACGGAATGATGAGCCAGGTACTGCCCATCCCCAGCACATGACTGCCAGAGAGGCCAATGGGAGCTCCCGCTCTGAAATCTGAATCACGGATTCAGGCCCAAAACATGCACAGTTGGAGTGTTCTCATTCCAGCCGAGGCAGCTGAGTGAGATTTTTGAACATTTTTTGCTGCCAAGAACCTTCTGGAGATACCGGGTGCCTGATAGCTGCAAGCCTGAGTCTTTAGCCCTCCCTTGTTCTAGCATACTCTCTAGTATCCGTCCAAGAAATTCTTTTTTCGTCTAGATCTGCCAGAGTCCATTTCTGTTGCCTGCAATCAAAGCACCCTAAGAGATATGCTATTTAATCAGTAGATCGTTTTGTGCTATTGTTTTAAAATTAGATTTCATTTCCTAATTCTGTGTGTTTTAATTAGAAGACCACTTCACCACTTAGGCTGAACCCATGGGTGCTGCCTTTACACTGCTTACATTTGGAGACCATGCTTAGCACTGTGCCTGAGAGAAATGCAGTAGATGCTCAATGAATGCCCGTGGAAAGAATGAGCAGTCACTTTACAACATCTGCATTGAACCCTGGCATCCGTCAGCTGCTCCTCTGCCTGGGGACATGTTAGATGGCCATCAGGCACTAAAATAGCAACAGCTTATAGGAAAGTGTGTTTAAGCTTGCACCAGCAACAGCTATTAAACTTCTGACCTTTCACTTGGATTTTCTTTCTGCCTGTATTTTTTACAAGCAAAGAGCTATAGGAGGTCAAAATGGAGTGAGGTCTTTGTTCCATGAATGTATTATGGTTCAATTAAGATATTCCCACTTAAATGAGAATCATGCCTGTATTTCCACTGTGGTGTTTCCAGTTGTAGCAATTATTGCTAAAAAGAAGTGAACTGTATATGTACTATAAAGACCATTCTAGCCTGTGGAAGCGTAAAGATCTTCCCTCAAGTCCATCCCAACTGTGCTATGAACTAGTTGTCCTGGGCAAGTTATGGTCTCAGAGCCTCAGTTTCCTCCTCTGTAAAATGGGCACAGGGGATATTAGCATCTTCAATGGGTTGTTATAAGCACTGAACACGGCAATGCATCTAAAGGATTTATCTTCATTAAGGCAATGCAAATAAAACACTTGGAACAGTGTCAGTACTCAGTAAGTGTAGCTATTATTAAAATTTATTTTTCATCAAAGCCAGAATGTATAATCCTTCTCTCCCACTCTTAAATAGAAGTCTTAAAAAAAAGCTTTTGATCCAATTATGGTAAAAAAAAAAAAAAAAAGTATCATATACATGGGGAAAAGACAGCAAGCATACTACCACTTTAATGTTTGTCCATGGGTGTGACGTTATATATAATTTTTCTTTTCTTCCTTCAGCTTTCTATGCTTTCCAGATTCTTTGGAAATGTGCATGTACATTACTTTTATGACCAGAGGAGAAGCCCTGACAAATGCTATCTTTAAAAGAGAAGAAAAAATATTGAGGCAAAGTGCAAGATGATTTTGTAGGAACTGGATGAAAAAAAAAATCCCAAGTTAGATGGAGAAACAGATGTTTTCTGGTCAAGAGCTTATTAGGAGGGAAGTGACATCAATTTGGGTTCACATCAGCTCAAGTGGCAAATCATAATGCAAAATGAAAGTACATACAGAGGGGCTGAACCCACGCTGGGATTTTGTCGTGTGAATCATCAAGCTAGAAATGACCTCAGGACATATGACCCCGCCCCCTCCCCTCACCTCAGGAAAGCTGGCCCTGTAACTTTTCAGGACAGATGAGCAGTGGTCCTCTAGGAACTATATGTATATTCCCTTCCTCCTAAGCTTCAGGCAGGCTCAATTTAGCCCTTGCAGGTGCCCCCAACCAGCGATCTCCAACCCAGTTCTCCTCCTGCCTGGGAGAGCCTGGGAGTTGGCCCAGAGCCTTCCTGCTCACCCTGGGTCCTTCCTTGCACAAAACCTTGTCCCCCTAGACGTCAGTGATGTCAGCTGTATGATAGGGATAGGAAGGACTCAAGGAGGTAAGGCAGAGCTGGGAGTTCAAGGGGTGGGGGTGGGGGAGGGGAGGGTGGGCAGTTCTCTTCTGGCCTCAGAGCCCATGTTTTATTATGTCTATGTTACCCTGGTGGGGAAAGTGACTCACAGTAAAGGTAGCCTGTCTGCAAAAAAAGGTGACGGAAATTTGGAGTTGGGGACTGCGAGCCAATGAAAAGGCAGTTGGGGGCTAGTACTAGAGATGGAAAGAAGGAAGAGACTGAGAGGAGAGGGTTCAGGGAAAAATAAAGCAGCTCAGGGGAGTAGTGATCAGCAAGGGCATCTACAGAGCAAGAGAAACCCTGACAGCTGAAGAACTCGAGGACCAGGCTGGTGGAGATTCCCTTTAACCCATCAGCTGTGCAGGACTGTTACTCCCCTCCCATTACCCACGAGCTTTTGGGAACTAGCCATGTGTTCATGGTGCTTTGGGACGTGGAGAAAGTGAGGTGGTCTGGGAGTAAGAGAGAGGGGGACACAGGATGGCAGCCTCAAGAGCAATGAATGATGGTTAAGGACTAGGAAACAGTAGTGACCAAGGCTACAGCCCTCATGACCAGAGAAGGTAGATCTTTCTGGAAGTCTGTGGAGGTTTTGAAGGAGACTTGTCAAAGCACTACCATGGAGGTTGAAACCATTTCCCTAGTTTATTAAAGGAAAGGGTGATTACTGAATTCCAGAGAACTTGGGGCTCTCCAAAGGGGAGGTGTCCATGTGATGAGTGTTAGCAGAGCTAATATGAGTAGAAGTGAAGAGTATTACTCTTAGTATTGGTACTGGCATCAGTATCATTATTCCTTTGGTTCCCTCAAATCCTCAATTAGCTCCTGCATCCATTCTCTTGGGGCCAAATCAATGAACCATGCTAAGATCCTGCCTCCAGGCATGTTGATGAGCATGGCATGTGGTATCAAATTAAAATCCCTCCTGAGGTCCGAAAGATATGCTTACTGCTCTCCCCCATCCCTTCCCTGTTCATATACCAGGTGACCTTATCACAAAAGGAAAAGAAATCGGCTTGGAGTGAATTTCCCTTCCCAAAGCCATGTGGGTCCCTAACCTTCCTAGATTGCTGCCAGCTGAAGGGTCATCTCTTGCTGCATAAATGATCACCGCACAACTGAGTAGCTTAGAGTAATGATACACCCTTCTTCTCTCACAGTTTCTGTGGGTCAGGAAATAGGGAGTGGCTTAGCTGGGTGGTTGTGGCTTGGGGTTGCTCAAGAGTTTGCAGTCGAGATGTTACCCTGAGCTGGAGTCATCTGAAGGTTTGAGACAGATGGTCCTGCTTCCAAGGTGGCTCTCTTACATGGGTGGCTAGTTGGTGCTGCCAGTTGACCTCAGTTCCTCACTCCGAGGACCTCTGCATAAGGACACTTGAGTGTCCTCATGACATAGCAGCTGGCTTCCCCCAGAATGAGTGATGCAAAAGAGGAAGGCAGAGTAACAATGTCTTCTTTGATGACCTAGCTTCAGAAGTCACACTCTGTCATTTCTGCAATATCCTACTGGGTACACAGGTCAGCACAGCTCAGTGGAGGAATATCTAAGGGCATAAATGCCAGGAAGTGAGAATCACTAGAGGCCATCTACCGCTCTCAGATACCAGCTGAAACTGACTGAGCCACTATTCACAGAACCACTGTTTGTTTCTTCTTTCAACACAAACATGAAATAGGCAATTTTCAGTTATGTAAATAGTTATAATGATAATCCCACTTGACCTTTATGCAAAAATTTCATCTTTTGAGAGCTATTACTGCTCCATGCTACAGATGAGAAAATGAAGGCTCACTATACTAACACAGTATACCAAAGTTAGAAAGTTCTGGAAGCCTGGGAACTGAACTTGTGTGTTGTAGTTCCTAATCCAATGATCTTGTCATCATACCATGGCTGCCACAGGCCTCCAGGACACCACCTGTGTCCTTGTCTTCCAGGGCAAACGTGAACTGGAGAGCAGCTGTAGTGGAGCAAAGGAAATCTCATTTTTATTTTTAATTTTTTTATAACACAAGTGATCCATGCTCATTTGGAAAAGCTACAGAATAAAAACGATTTTTTAAAAAATGGAAGAAAAGATTCTCCCATAATTATACCACCCAGGTCTAGCACTGTTAATGTCTTAGTGTATTCCCCAAAGAACAAAGGAAATGATTTTGAAGTACATTAACAGCATCTCCAGGGCAGACTGTGAAGGAAACCCCATCCACTTGGCTTCACCTGAGGGGAGAAAGGATGTGAAATATGACCTTGTGAGTGCGGTGGGCTGTGCGTGTGTGTTTATGCGGTGTGTGTGCACATGTGTGTACACGCCTAGTACTTTAACATCAGCACTTAGCCAAGTTGGTGGAGGATTTATTACAACCTTAGCAAAGAGTGTTTCTGCAAGTGAGAGGCAGGGCAGCCACGGTTCCAGGCGGCCAAGTGGCTCACCCTCTGGTTTGGCTCAAGTTCCTCCAGGCAGGGGAAGGTTGTTTTAGTTTAATTTCATCCATTTGGCTTTCTACGCTGCCCACTGAGAGGTTGGGGCCCTATGTGCTCCTAGAGCACTGCAGGGCCCCCTTTCATCATCTTCCTTACACATAAAATGTCTTACTTGTGACCAGCTCCCTTGCCTGTCTCCCAACCAGAAGGTCAGCCCTGAGGAGGGGGCTTCATCTGCATAGTTCACCTGCATATACCTTGCAGCACCTGCCACTCTGTTTGGCAGGTTGTCACATTTCAAAACATGTCTGACTTGACTGCAGGGTTTGGGGGTATACATATGAGAGTTGCTAAGAGCATCCACAGTTTGTATCTAGAAGGAGCTGGACCCCACTCAAGCAGGCAGTCAGCATCCTAGCACCTTCTTGATTTCATCAACCCCCAAAATCCTGCGGTTACCACCTGGAGACAGAAAAGCCAGGCCTACATTTTTTTTTTTGAAGAACTGTAAGAAGTATTCTATCGAATTAGATACCTGTTCTGTCCTCAGCTAGAGAGGTGGAATAAAATTGACTCCATTTCATCAGTCTTGCTTAGTTTTAGCTTATGGAGACTCCTCCCTCCGAATACAGCACCTTGGAGGCAATGAGATGCAGCATCATGAGCAGCAGACTTGGAGTCAGATGACTTGGTAATCAAATGCCATGTCATCTACATATCAGCTGTGCAAGTTGCACGAGTTTGGTGACCTCTCTGAGCCTCGGTTTCTTCACCTGTGAAATGGGAACAATAACACAAAATTTGTAGTGTTGTGCTGCTTCAATGAGGTAAAAGTGAGAGTTGCTAGCTAGCACAGTGCCTTGGCACACTGTCTATATCTGAGTATATGTACTTTTCCCTCTGGGAGTATCTCTTTTAACCTTGAAAATCTGAGAACAGTGCCAGTCACATGACCCCGGAAGATTTTGCCTGAGGACTGCATTGATCAGTTTTATCCCTGGACAGCTCCCACTGAACTGCATTTCTATTCATGGACATAGAACCATCTCCTTGTGAAATTAAGAGATGCTGGAGCACAACTCCAGAAAATGAGGTTGAGTGCCATCTCTACCCCACCCTCGGAAGTCCTGGAAGCCCACTCTCAGCACCAGTCAGGACCAGCCAGAGCTGGAAAGGATACCTGGGTCCTGAGGGAGAAAGTGAGCAGGCTCTGCCTCTAGGGATCTCTTATCTTCTGCTTTGGTTGGGTTGGAGAAGTCCCTTCTGTAGAAGAAGTCCAGGTTTGAGGGCTGAAGCTGAAGACCAAGGTTTGAGATGGTAATCCCCAGGACCAGGATATTAGCAAGTGAGTTAAGTCTATGCCCTGTGGCTCCCCTGCCTCTGGACTCCTTCCCTCTCTTTGAGCATCTTTCCTGTTGAAGGGCCTCTGGGAGCTTCATGCTCCTCACTGTGGCTTCTCTTCCCATTACAACTTATCCATACCAAGTCTGACTCACTACACCTAATTGTTTTGATAATCAGATCCATGTTAAAGAGTTAATGGGTCACAGTTTATACATGTGACAACTTAACTAAGGTCTTCCTGAAGATCCCACCTACATTCTTTGGATGCAAGGACTGGAAATCATGTCCATCCTGTCTCCAGCATCTGACTGATCCAGCATCTTTCCATAGCATCTGACAGAGCAGTCACAAGGGTTAAGTATTTGTCATCTTTGATCAAGACCAGTATCCCAACCCCAATTTGTGGATGAGAAATCTAAGAATTGGAGGGATGAAGTGACTTCTTTCTCCAAAGCCTCTTGGTACCAGAACCTGGGGGTAGAGATTGGGGCACAGATCTCCTGATTCTTTTCCAGCTGCCTGTCCCTAATTCTAAAATCATCCCACTCACACTGATCTGCAGACCAGCCGCACTGGTGTCACCTGGGAGCCTTTTAAAAATTCAGAATCTCAAATCCAACCTGAGCCCTACCAAAACAGAATCTGCATTTTAACAAGATCCCCAGTTGATTCATATGCATTCAGACTTTGAAAAGCCCTGGTCCAGAACTCACTTTTTCCCCCTGATTCCTTTCTCATCATTACTTCAACTCCAACAGTCTGTGAACCTCCGAGGCTGAATTTAGCTCAGTCTCAACACACAATATGCAAGGTATCCCAGGGTCATTACTTACAGCACAGTTTTCCAGTGAAAAGAGTTCTGTCCTGTTTTCTGACATTTTTTTCCTTTGACTTATTTAAAATTCTAAAAAGAAAAGCCTCACTAATGGAGTCCTTTTTAGAATGGACAGGAGATTCTACCACCTTAAACTTCTAGCAGAAAAGGTATGATAGACACTTCATAAATAATCATAACTGGGTGGCGACATGTATGTGAAAGCACTTAGTAAATTACAAAGCAGGGCACAAATGTTACTGATTATAATTCCTAGGCTGTAGGAGCACAGAATGAGATCCTTCGTGAGCCCATTCAGGGTGAAAATATTTTTCAGGAATATGATGAGAAATTTTAAACTTTTCTAATTATTTTTTATTTTATTAGGCAT
>NW_011495035.1:3494058-3494575 GCF_000754665.1 Bison bison bison | reverse complement strand
ATGGTCTAGTGGTTTTCCCTACTTCAATTTCAGTCTGAATTTGGCAATAAGGAGCTCATGATCTGAGCCACAGTCAGCTCCTGGTCTTGTTTTTGCTGACTGTATAGAGCTTCTCCATCTTTGGCTGCAAAGAATATAATCAATCTGATTTTGGTGTTGACCATCTGGTGATGTCCATGTGTAGAGTCTTCTCTTGTGTTGTTGGAAGAGGGTGTTTGCTATGACCAGCGCATTCTCTTGGCAAAACTCGATTAGCCTTTGCCCTGCTTCATTCCGTATTCCAAGGCCAAATTTGCCTATTACTCCAGGTGTTTCTTGACTTCCTACTTTTGCATTCCAGTCCCCTATAATGAAAAGGAAATCTTTTTTGGGTGTTAGTTCTAAAAGGTCTTGTAGGTCTTCATAGAATCGTTCAACTTCAGCTTCTTCAGTGTTACTGGTTTGGGCATAGACTTGGATTACTGTGATATTGAATGGTTTGCCTTGGAAACGAACAGAGATCATTCCGTCCTTTTTG
>NW_011495035.1:3493236-3493958 GCF_000754665.1 Bison bison bison | reverse complement strand
CTAGTAAAGTAATGCTCAAAAATTCTCCAAGCCAGGCTTCAGCAATACGTGAACTGTGAACTTCCAGATGTTCAAGCTGGTTTTAGAAAAGGCAGAGGAACCAGAGATCAAATTGCCAACATCTGCAGGATCATTGAAAAAGCAAGAGAGTTCCAGAAAAACATCTATTTCTGCTTTATTGACTATACCAAAGCCTTTGATGTGTGGATCACAATAAACTGTGGAAAATTCTGAAAGAGATGGGAATACCAGACCACAAGACCTGCCTCTTGAGAAACCTATATGCAGGTCAGGAAGCAACAGTTAGAACTGGACATGGAACAACAGACTGGTTCCAAATAGGAAAAGGAGTACGTCAAGGCTGTATATTGTCACCCTGCTTATTTAACTTCTATGCAGAGTACATCATGAGAAACGCTGGACTGGAAGAAGCCCAAGCGGGAATCAAGATTGCCAGGATAAATATCAATAACCTCAGATATGCAGATGACACCACCCTTACGGCAGAAAGTGAAGAGGAACTCAAAAGCCTCTTGCTGAAAGTGAAAATGGAGAGTGAAAAAGTTGGCTTAAAACTCAACATTCAGAAAACGAAGATCATGGCATCTGGTCACATCACTTCATGGCAAATAGATGGGGAAACAGTGGAAACAGTGTCAAACTTTATTTTTGGGGGCTCCAAAATCACTGCAGATGGTGACTACAGCCATGAAATTAAAAGA
>NW_011495035.1:3492624-3493136 GCF_000754665.1 Bison bison bison | reverse complement strand
TTTATTGTGATCCACACAGTCAAAGGCTTTGGTATAGTCAATAAAGCAAAAATAGATGTTTTTCTGGAACTCTCTTGCTCTTTCCATGATCCAGCGGATGTTGGCAATTTGATCTCTGGTTCCTCTGCCTTTTCTAAAACCAGCTTGAACATCTGGAAGTTCACGGTTCACGTATTGCTGAAGCCTGGCTTAGAGAATTTTGAGCATTATTTTACTAGCGTGTGAGATGAGTACATGATGGTGTGATCACTGACCTAGAGCCAGACATCCTGGAATGTGAAGTCAAGTGGGCCTTAGAAAGCATCACTACTAACAAAGCTAGTGGAGGTGATGGAATTCCAGTTGAGCTGTTTCAAATCCTGAAAGATGATGCTGTGAAAGTGCTACACTCAATATGCCAGCAAATTTGGAAAACTCAGCAGTGGCCACAGGACTGGAAAAGGTCCATTTTCATTCCAATCCCAAAGAAAGGCAATGCCAAAGAATGCTTAAACTACTGCACAATTTCACTC
>NW_011495035.1:3490835-3492380 GCF_000754665.1 Bison bison bison | reverse complement strand
CAGGACCAACCTAGATAGCATATTCAACAGCAGAGACATTACTTTGCCAACAAAGATCCGTCTAGTCAAGGCTATGGTTTTTCCTGTGGTCATATATGGATGTGAGAGTTGGACTGTGAAGAAGGCTGAGCGCTGAAGAATTGATGCTTTTGAACTGTGGTGTTGGAGAAGACTCTTGAGAGTCCCTTGGACTGCAAGGAGATCCAACCAGTCCATTCTGAAGGAGATCAGCCATGGGATTTCTTTGGAGAGAATGATGCTGAAGCTGAAACTCCAGTACTTTGGCCACCTCATGCGAAGAGGTGACTCACTGGAAAAAGACTCTGATGCTGGGAGGGATTGGGGGCAGGAGGAGAAGGGGATGACAGAGGATGAGATGGCTGGATGGCATCACTGACTCGATGGATGTGAGTCTGGGTGAACTCTGGGAGATGGTGATGGACAGGGAGGCCTGGCGTGCTACGATTCATGGGGTCTCGAAGAGTTGGACACGACTGAGCGACTGAACTGAACTGAAGTGAGATGAGTACAACTGTGCGGTAGTTTGAGCATTCTTTGGCATTGCCTTTCTTTGGGATTGGAATGAAAATGGACCTTTTCCAGTCCTGTGGCCACTGCTGAGTTTTCCAAATTTGCTGGCATATTGAGTGCAGCACTTTCACAGCATCATCTTTCAGGATTTGAAACAGCTCAACTGGAATTCCATCACCTCCACTAGCTTTGTTAGTAGTTATGCTTCTAAGGCCCACTTGACTTCACATTCCAGGATGTTTGGCTCTAGGTGAGTGATCACACCATCGTGATTATCTGGGTCGTGAAGATCTTTTTTGTACAGTTCTTCTGTGTATTCTTGCCATCTCTTCTTAATATCTTCTGCTTCTGTTAGGTCCATACCATTTCTGTCATTTATTGAGCCCATCTTTGCATGAAATGTTCCCTTGGTATCTCTAATATTCTTGAAGAGGTGTCTAGTCTTTCTCATTCTGTTGTTTTTCTCTATTTCTTTGCATTGATTGCTGAGGAAGGCTTTCTTATCTCTTCTTGCTATTCTTTGGAACTGCATTCAGATGCTTATATCTTTCCTTTTCTCCTTTGCTTTTTGCTTCTCTTCTTTTCTCAGCTATTTTTAAGGCCTCACCAGACAGCCATTTTGCTTTTTTCCTTTTCTTTTCCAGGGGGATGGTCTTGATCCCTCTCCTGTACAATGTCACAAACTTCAGTCCATAGTTCATCAGGCACTCTATCTATCAGATCTAGTCCCTTAAATCTATTTCTCACTTCCACTGTATAATCATAAGGGATTTGATTTAGGTCATACCTGAATGGTCTAGTGGTTTTCCCTACTTCAATTTCAGTCTGAATTTGGCAATAAGGAGCTCATGATCTGAGCCACAGTCAGCTCCTGGTCTTGTTTTTGCTGACTGTATAGAGCTTCTCCATCTTTGGCTGCAAAGAATATAATCAATCTGATTTTGGTGTTGACCATCTGGTGATGTCCATGTGTAGAGTCTTCTCTTGTGTTGTTGGAAGAGGGTGTTTGCTATG
>NW_011495035.1:3473125-3490392 GCF_000754665.1 Bison bison bison | reverse complement strand
AGATATAATGGTCATCTGATTTAAATTCACCCATTCCAGTCCATTTTAGTTTGCTGATTCCTAGAATGTCGACGTTCACTCTTGCCATCTCCTGTTTGAGCCCTTCCAATTTGCCTTGATTCATGGACCTAACATTCCAGGTTCCTACGCAATATTGCTCTTTACAGCATAGGACCTTGCTTCTATCACCAGTCACATCCACAGCTAGGTATTGTTTTTGCTTTGGCTCCATCCCTTCACTCTTTCTGGAGTTATTTCTCCGCTGTTCTCCAGTAGCATATTGGGCACCTACTGACCTGGGGAGTTCCTCTTTGAGTATCCTATCATTTTGCATTTTCATACTGTTCATGGGATTCTCAAGGCAAGAATACTGAAGTGGTTTGCCATTCCCTTCTCCAGTGGACCACATTCTGTCAGACCTCTCCACGATGACCCGCCCATCTTTGGTGGCCCCACCGGGCATGGCTTAGTTTCATTGAGTTAGACAAGCCCGTGGTCCTAGTGTAATTAGAATGACTGGTTTTCTGTGATTATGGTTTCAGTGTATCTGCCCTCTGATGCCCTCCTGCAACACCTACTGTCTTACTTGGGTTTCTCTTACCTTGGTCGTGGGGTATCTCCTCACCGCCGCCCCTTCTGACCTTGAACGTGGAGTAGCTCCTCCCGGCCGCTCATGCGCCGTTGCAGCCTGGCACTTTTGGCCGCAGCCCCTGACCTCGGACACGGGGTAACTCCTCTTGGCCGCTGCCCCTCGGGCACGGGGTCCTCCTGGCTTCTGCCCCTGACCTCAGACGTGGGGTAACTCCTCTCGCCCGCGCTCGTGCGCCGTCGCAGCCGCCCGCGCTCGTGCGCCGTCGCAGCCGCCCGCGCTCGTGCGCCGTCGCAGCCGAAGCGAATAATAGAATATTATTCACCCTTAAAAAGGAATGACATATGGCTGGCTACCTGCTGCAACATGGATAAATATTAATAACATTATATAAAATGAAAAGTCAGCCATAAAAGGCAACATACTGTGTAATTCATTTATGTGAAATATCCTGAATAGGCAAACGCATAGAGACAGGGGTTTGGAGAGAGGAATGCAGAGGCAATGCCAATGAATAGGGGTTCTTTATGGGGTAATGGAACTGTTCTTAGCGATGGCTGCACACATTTGTGAACGTATTAAAAAACTGCTAATTGTATACTTTTAAAGGGTGAATTTTATGGCATGAAAATTCTATCTTAAAAAAAAAAAACTCCCTAGGAGATTTTTTTAAAAAGCAGATTCCTGAGTCCTACCCAAGATCCACTGATTTAGCACCTCCAGGGCAGGAACCTAGGAATCTGCTTTTTAAATAAGCTTCTCAAATGATTCTTATCAAAGCCAAGGTTTAGGAAGAGATCCTTGGTGCCCAGCAGGCCTGAACTGCCCTTCTTCATGGACTTGGATACTCCATCTGTGGCAAGCAGCCTCTAACATGACCCCTGTGGTCCCTGCCTCTGGCGTTCTGCTCCCCTTGAGTGTGGACTGGGTTTATTGACTCCTTTCTAATAAACAGAATACAGCAGAATTGATAAGACATTATTTATGATTTTAGATTTCTACCAAAAATGTATCTTCCATCCAAAGAAGATGGGTCACTGTAAACACACACACACACACACAGGGAAAACGTGATGGTGAGGATGTGGAGAAATTGGGACTTATATGCACATTTGGTGGGAATATTCAATGATGTAGCTGCTGTGAAAAACCGGATGGAGGGTCCTCAAAAATGACAAATAGAAATACTATCTGATCCAGCAATCCCACATTGGGGTATATCGGCAAAAGAATTGGAAGCAGGATCTTAAAGAGATATTTGCACACTCATGTTCACAGCTAGGCTATTCAGAATAGCCAAGGGGTGGGAGGAACCCGAATGCCTACTGATGGATGAATTGATAAAGAAAATGTGATATACACATAAAATGGAATATTATTCAGCCTTAAGAAGGAAATCCTACCACATACTACAACATGGATGAACTTGAAGACCTTGTCCTAAGTGAAATAATCGAACTACAAAACCCCAATACTGTGTGGTTCCACTTATATGAGGTACCTAGAGTAGTCAAATTCAAAGAGACTGAAAGTAGAATGGTGGTTGCCAGGAGCTGAGAGTAGTGGGAAATGAGGAGTAGTTCAACGAATACAGAATGTTGGTTTTGCAAGAAGAAAACGTTTTGGAGATATAATATACAACAACGTGAGTATACTTGATAGTACTGAATTACACCCTTCAAAATGGTTAAGATGGCTTAAAAAAAAGATTGTGGCTTCCATCTCAGCCTTTCTCACTCCCTCTTGGTATGCTTACTCTCTGGCCCTGGTTCTCATTCAGGTCATCAGCTGCCATGTTGGGAAGACCCTCAGACATCCTATGGAGAGATCCACATGGTGGGGAGTAGAGGCCTGCCAACAACTATCTGATTGAACTTGGAGGTGAATCTTCTGAGAACTGCCAACATGTGAATAAATTTGAAAGTGGATCTTTGACACCCAAGTGGGGTCTTCCTATTAAACTTCAGCCCTGGAAAACAGCTTGACTGCAACCTCCTTAGAGATCAAAGGGCACTCAGGTAAGCTGCATGTGTTTTCTGACACATGAAAGCCATGGGTTAATGAAGACGTGTTTTAAGCTGGTAAATTTGGGGCAATTTGTTATGCAGCAGTAGGTGACTAACACACCATCCAATGCATTTTGCTCAGTTAGATTGCAGTGCAGACCCCACCATGTTGGTCCACCTGTAAGTCTGCTTTTCAGGATAGAAAAGTGTATGTATATCATGGTAGGTCAAATAGTAGAAACCCCAAAATGATCCACATCCTAATCCATGGAACCTATGAATATGTTAGATCACATGGTAAAAGGGAAATTGCAGATGTAATTAAGGTTACAAACTTTAAAATAGATTGTTCTGGATGATCCAGCGGGCCCAGTCAAATCACACGCAGCCTTAAAATCAGAGAACTTTCTCTGGCTGGAGGTAAGAGAGATTTGGCTGAAGTCAAAGTTGGAGAGATTTGAAGTGTGAGAGGAACCCTGCCATTGCTGTGCTGGGGAGAATGTGTCCAGAATGAGATTGAATGTGGGCAGCCTCTAGGGGCAAACACCAGCTCCCAGCAAGGACTGGGACATTGGCCCTGCATCTGTCAGGGACTGAATTCAGCCAAAAACCTGAATGAGCTTGGAAGCAATGCATCCAGAATGTCTCCAGGAGGAATGAAGTCCTGCTGACACCTTCGTTTTGGCCTTGTGAAACCCAGAGCAGAGGAATCAGTCCAGCCAACTGGGACCGTGGATCTAAAAGGTATGAAAAAATACATTTGTGTTATTTTCAGTTACTAAGTTTGGGGTAATTTGGGTAGCAGTGGAAAGTTAGTGTATTTACATTCTGATATTACACTATGAAAATGATATTTATTGGCTTTGAGTACTTTCCTATCAGGTATCATAGCTATGCAGATGTTTCACAATATAATTTATCATTTTCCACTTAAGCCACTGAAGCACTCATTCACTATCTCAGTGCCTCTCTGTACGGCAGGCTTGAGTGTTCCATGCATTGTTTTTCAAGGCTCTCTGGGAAAGACACTCCTTCTTTGGGAGGCTGGCGTCTGGCTGGAGAAAGACTGAGTGCCTACTGGTTGTTTCTAAGGCTACTAATCAATACTTACCATTAGGACGACAACTCCATGCATCACTAAGCTTTGACCTCTGTGCCCCAGAGCAGTCCCAAGATGCCAATTGATGCACAGGCAATATACATATTCCTCAAATGCCATACCCGTTTCATAGACTTCCCTGAATTAAATTTTAGAGGCTTTAGTGATGGCAAAATAATGTTGCTAATGTACCAGCACGCCCAGAATATTTAGAAAGGGTGATAGGCTGAAAGTAATTATGTTTGTGCCTTTTAAAAAGATGCTTTGGATGGATGCTGCATTTGGATTGATGGCCAGCTGTTCTTGTCTTCTACACAGCTGGGTGGTGCTGGCAGAGACTGTCTCTTAAGTCAGCCATGAAAATAAATACATACCTACAAGCCCAAAACCTGAAAGCAAACAATTGGCTCCCTCTAGAAATCACAAGGCAGACCTAAAAAAGCCTAAAAGAGCTTTAACTGCGCTTTCCTTTTGTCTATAACTTTTGGCACTTTATTTCCCCAGAAGTATGCGTTTTTCAGGGAACTCTTCCTAATGGTCTACTATCATATAACACTGAGGTCCTCTGAGTAAGAGGGGAGGATACTCTAGTGTTCCTGGATCTGGTCAAATGGGATCAATTGCCAAACAGTTGTTTGGATTAAAACCAAATGGTTAATCTAATCAGGCTTTTAAAGGGCAGTTATTTTGATTAAAGGAATCATATCTGAATGGCCTTTGGCAGCTTTTTATATCTAATCAGTGGGTCCCACACATTTAGCCCTTCTGTAGAACAAGGGGGTGTTGATTGCTCAGGTGAAAAGTGGGTTATCAGAAGAGAAGACTCATGAAACCCCACTGAAGGAAGGATAGCTGAGCCTCACAGGAACTGAAAAGCATTAAGAATCCAAAAGGGCAATTCTGTAAAGCAATTATACTTCAATAAAAAATAAATAATTTTTTTAAATGCAAAGAAAATAAAGAATCCAAAAGGGCTACTGCCTCCATCTCTTTTTGGAGCTGCCTGGCCTCCCATCATTGATTTACTCTGAAATTCTCTGCTTAATGGTTGATGTGCCCAAGGCTAAAAATTCTGTCAGCCTTGAGTTTACATCACTGCGAGTTCTGTACCCATCACCATCATGACAGACTTCATCCCAAGTCTGAATTCAGATGTGCTCAATTTTAAATTCCCAGGGAAGAAACTTATTGGCTTGATGTGGTCAAGTGTTTAGTTCTGGTCTAATCAACTGTACCCAGGATGAGTCAGGTCATGAGACATGAAAGGCTTGTTCCACCAGGTGGTGGATGGGGCAAGGAGAAAATGATAGATGCTTCCAGAATTTTTTCTAAACTGGTAATAACAGATGCCTGTTTTCTACTTCTCTTCTTGGGTGTGTGTGCTCAGTCATGTCTGACTCTTTGCGACCCTGTGGACTGTAGCCTGACAGGCTCCTCTGTCCATGGAATTTTCCAGGCAAGAATACTGGAGCATGTTGCCATTTCCTGCTCCAGAGGATCTTCGCGACCCAGGGATCAAACCTGTGTCTCTTGTGTCTCCTGCATTGGCAGGCAGATTGTTTACTACTGCGCCATCTGAGAAGCCAACTTCTTTCCTTACCAGCCTGCAGACTCTTCAAGGGTAGAGGAGCTTTTTTCATCTTATGTCTTCACCACCACTTCAGCACTACTTAACTCAGTGCCTTATATATAGATGTTCTATAAGTAAAGAAAGACAAAGTTGCTCATGCCAACTTCTAGTCATATGTACTTCTCAAAGTTCTTACCATACTGGTCATAACCTATCTGAGTGTTTAGGCAAAAAAAGTAGGATCAGATAGGCTTAGTAATGATCAAATAGGATCACTCTTGCATTCTTTTTTCTAGCACTGCTTCGGTTAATAATGACTATTATGTACCGTCCATTTTCCAAAGAGCTAACATAATGTGAAGTGCTTTATACATCATTATCCCATTTATTTGCTGTGATAATACCATGAAGAAACTGGAATTCAGAAAAGTTAAATAACTTGCCCAAGTTCACACAACTCCAAAGAACTATGGCCAATTCTAAACCTAAATGTATAGCCCTGTTCTCTTAAGCACTGTCTATGCCTTCCTCCTGGGCCAGGAGGAGTTAAGAATGAGGCTGAGAGATGAAGCTAAGAGGAAAGATATTGGCTGAGTCAATGCCAATTTTGTGAACCAAACAAAGTTGTTCCATGCTAACAGGTTTTGAAAGCGTTTTGAACATGGCCTTGGGCCTTTCATGGTTCTGAGGTTTTCCTACAGCTCCTCTTGATTGAGTCTTTCTAGGTGGAGCTGCAGGATTTAAGTAATTCAACAACAAGAAATGAGTCCTCAGAATTCCCTTCCTTCCCTTTTAAGCTGGGTGAGAAGGTGTCCCTCATCTTTGTGCTTTTAACCGCTGGAAAATGTTCTAAGGAATCCAAGACAAGACCTGGGTCAGGGCTGTCATTTTTTTATTGTACTTTGCACAGTGAGAGCTGAAATCCAGGCTGCCCTCCACTCATCGAGTCATGAATCCTGATACTAGGCTGGCTGTATTGCTTAGAGGGAGAGGTGCCCTGTTCTAATTCCAAGCCAGGGCACCATGTGGGTGCACTGTGGTCCAGAAGCAGCCTTGGATAGATTTAACATTGTTTCAGATCCTCCTGCTTTAGGTTTGGATTATGTTCTGTGATGATGCCATTTCTGGATAATACCTCTAATCTCTGTATTGGTAAGAGGAATTCAAATTCTGTTAAGTTCTCAAGCGAAAGAGGTGTTGACATTGGTGCCTAGAACTGAGTTTCCACATGTTGGTGAGAAGGCAGGGTTATCTCCTTGCCACTTCCCAGCTGGTCTCTCCACCCACAGCTCTAATCCAAGCCACAGGGCAATCTTAGCAGTCTTGGCAATAGTGGGGAAAGAAATTGAAAACTCGGTTAGCAAAACGACTCGCCCTGGCCTTAGAGCAGGTCAGTGTTAACCTAGTGAAAGGCTGGCTTGCCTTAGAGCTCTTTCTTTCTGAGGACACTGAAAGTACTTCTGCCCAACCCCCAGGATGCTATGGGCACAACTAAAGGATTACATAGTATTTATGGCCTCTTTTCTTTCCTTTCTAGATAATGTTAAGATGCCTTTCCAACAGGAGGCCATGATTTAAATTAGGCATGTGTGCTCATCCTGAAATACACACACTGGAGTATATTTGGAACAGAGATAAGATTTTAAAGAAAGAGAATTTTGAGTTTCAAGATCCCCTCCCACCTGCCCCCTCACCCCAGTCTCATTCAATACCTGGAGATATTTATAACACGGCATTACCTTGGTAGTATAGTGGTTAATAAAACAATCAGTCTGCAGGGACAGAGCTGGGTTGGTTCAAATCTCATCCCTGTCTCTCATCAGCTCTATAACCTGAAGCAACATGCTTAAATACTCCAAGACTCATTTTCCTCATCTGAAAAACAGAGATAATAAGTTTCTTCTCCATAACCTCATTGGGAGGTTCAGTGAGATAACACATGTAAAACAGTGAGGACAGAGCCAAGAACATTTGCATCCATAAATGACAGTTCCTCTCACATCTCAAGATGGGAAACTAAATTCTGGTTGAGAACTTGTTGAACACCTGAGACAGTTTTTGTCACCATTTTTTGGAGGTCCCCTGTACTCCACGTGAATGCTTTCAGAATTCAATCCTAGTCCTTCAAACCTTGTCTACATTGCTTCTCCTACCAGGAAGAAGTTCTGGCTACCATGATGTGCACTTAGCCGTGAGCATGCCTCTCCCTCTTGGTCTCCAGGCCCCAGAAGTGCAGTGTTAGGCCAGTGAGCTTATAAACAAGAGTGCAAAGCTGGAAGGAATGGGCTGTCCATTGGATGTACTTAGGATGCAAAGTTGTGTGGAAAAATGAAATACTGAAAACTCAAAGCACTGGTGGAAAGAGAAAGCTCATGACAGCAAATTTTCCATTCTTAGATATCGTCGCTTTTACCTCTTGGATATAGTAAAACTTCCCAGTGGCTTCTTTTTAATCTAAGGAGGCAGTCAGTGAATGCACTGACTTTGGGAAGAGGCAGCCCTGAGTTGGCTGTTACTAGGGACCTCAGGCAAGTTACTGAACTGCTATACACCCCAATTTTCTCTTTGATAACATAGGAATATTAATAACATCTATCTCACTTATGTTTTGAGGATGAATTGAGATAATCAGTGTAAAGTGTGTGGCATATAGTAAGCACTCAGTAAGAGTACTTTATGGCCAGCATCATTATAATTATTGCCTACATCTTGGTGATGCCCAGTGTATGATCTGCAAGGCAATCAGCCTTCTGTCAAAAGTTGGTAAGTAAATGGTGGATGTCATATCTCTGTTGTGAATATCAACTGTAAAACTTAATTGTTCTTTTTAAACTGAGGGCTTGTCCCATTCTGTAGTCTCTGGTTTGCTCCCCCATGATCCATCCTCACCCTGTGAAAGGATGCTTTCCTACAGCAAACACTGCTGGTTGCCAACCCAACTGTCAATTGCCCTTTATTCTTGTAAACAGAACACCAGTTCTACTCAGGCAGCCATGTTTCATGTGCCTAACCCTGAGGGAGGAATCATGATTCGGGTAAGCCATTTATGGCTGTCCCATTTACCTTTTTCTTAACTGGTCTAGAAGAAGGCATGTGATTGAGTTTCCAATGAAATATAAGGGGAAATCTCCCAAGAAAAGGAGAGAGTACTGTGGGGTGAGCCTCATTTTGGCCCCTGCTGTCTTCCTTTCTGCTTTAGGTACTGTCAGCTGAGGATGTGATGCTTGGAGCTGCAGTTGCCATTTTGTGACCATGTGGTTATAAGCATGAGGGTGACAGAGCAGGAAAAAAAAAAAAAAAGAGGCCAGCTTCCTAATGACATTGCTAAACTGCTAGACTGACTCTGGGGATGCTTGCTTTCAAATTTCTATTTTCGTACACAATAACTGTTCTTGTGATTTGGCCTATTGTGAATCTGATTTTCTGCTACTTAATTGATACCCTCCTTTTCTGTTTGCCAAGTCTGGAAAATGACTGCTATACAAATTTTGCCTACATATAAAGACATTCAGTTTCCATTTTCTTTTCTACATTTGGATAATCAAGTGTCTTTAAATAAATTCCACACTCACCATTATAGTGAAACTGTTCTTGAAAAGGTCACCAATGACCTCTTGATTGACATGTCCCAGCTTCATCTGATTTTACATCCTGCTGAACCCCTGATCCACTGGACAGCCTGACCACTTTCTTATTCTTAAAGTGAGTCTCTTCCTTGGCAGATGTCACTGCTCTACTTCTCTGGTCCTCTCTCTGTTTTCCCTTCTGTTCCTGCCCTTAAACTGTGGATGAACCCTGACATCCTGCCCTTTGCCTTTTCCTTCTCATCTTTCTCTAGGCATTTTCCCTGAATGCTTTCTCCAGTTCTAAGCCTCCACAGACCCAAGCCACCACCATAGTCTCCAGGTGCAGGTCTTTCCTCAGCATCTAATCCACCTTTCTCTCTGTGCAAAAAATGTGCTCACTTAGATGTCTCCCAGGACTATAAACACCATATTGCTAAAGTGAACTACGTCCCCTACAAATTACTTCTCCTCCATGACACACCTCACTACTCACACCAGCCCTCAGCGGGAAATCTCAAAGTCATCCTCAGCACTCCTTCCCTCTCAACATCCAGTTAATCACAGAGTATAAGAATGTCTCTACTCTTAGGAGTCTGTGGCAGCTTCTTTTTTTTTATTTTTTTTTTATTTTTTTTTAGAATACTGCATTGGGCAGCCATTTTCTTCTCCAAGGGATCTTCCCAACCCAGGAATCAAACCCATGACTCCTGCACTGCAGGCAGATTCTTTACCACTGAGCCATCAAGGAAGCCCATATGTGGCAGCTTCTTTATGTTCATGGCCTCCGTCTCCATTTGTCATCTCTGTATCACGAAAGCCGCTCATGCGCCTCCAAGCTCTCCCCTCTCCAATCATCTGCATCATTGTTAGAGTAGATTTTCTCAAAGCAAATGGAATCATATCGCTGGATTTGAAATATTCCAAGTGGATAGATGTGTGTGTAAGGGGGCATGGGTGGGAGATTGTATCAGTCCATCATGCCCTCCAAATAAAGTCCACACTGTACATTATGTAGCATAGACGACCCTTTAGTCTCTCTGGGAACAGTCTGGGATTTGTGTTTCATCTCCTACCATCTCCCTTCTACCTTCCCTGAATCCTCAGCTTGACTTCTCTTTGCTTTTACTGTGTCCTCTGATTTCATGCCAGACCCCCATTTCCCAGTGTTCTGAACCATCCTCCGGTTCTTAAATCCAACTGCATTTCTTCCCCAAAACATTCCCTGAGCCTGGGACTAAACCAGAGTTTCTCATCTTCAGCACTGTTAACATTTAGGGTTGGATAGCTCTTGTTGTAGGGGCTGCCCTGGGCATTATAGGATGTTTAGTAGCTTCCCTGGCCTCTAACCCACTAGATGCCTGCAGCTCCCTTCTCCCCACAGTTGAGACAAGAAAAACGTGTCTAGAGACTGTAAAATATTCTTTGGAGGAAAAAATGCAACCCTCTGTACCATTGAGAGCCATTGAACTAGATCGGGTTTCCTTCTTATCACCCCATAGCTCCCTGTTCTTTCCCCATTGTAACACCTATGGCACATTTTTAGAATGACCTCTCTGACTGTCTCATTTGTTTCAACAGACTTTTATCTCCAAGAGGGCATCTCACAGGGCCTGTCCCCAAAGAGGCATGCCGTGCAGCTTCATGAAGGAGGCGGCTTCATGACGGGAGCCACCTTGCCTGTCCTCACCCTAGTGCCCCATGTGCTGCTAGCACACGGTAAGGCTCACAGATACCCGTTGAGTGAAGGAATGACTGAACAATCCCATTCAAACACTCTTTCCTTGGTGAAACTTTTGTCAAATATTTGAGTGAATGTTAGAATTTTTTCCTTCTCTTTACCCTATAATATTGTATATGTGCCCCAGCACTTATTCCATTGGATAATAATTACAGCCAACTTGTTAATAAATGTTAGTAGAAATTAAACCATGCCCTCTCTCTTCAGGCCTCTTTCCAGAAACAGAAAAACTAGGTCCATTCCTATGCCCAAGAAATGCATGATCTCCCTTTTCCTTAAACAGGCTACCCCTGTTCTGCTCCTGGCAGCTCTCAGCCACACCCTCCACACATGCTCATCCATCTTCCTTAGCTGACTTCAAAGAGAAGGACAGTCTCAGAGTTGCTGAGAATTAAGAACCGACTTCTACTTCAAGGCCCCATCTTACCCTGCTCTTCTCTGATTGTGCTCCCAGCTCTGGCAGTGAATTCTGAGAGGTCTTAATAACATACGGTGCTCGCTCATAGCCTCTCCTGGGGATGGGAAACACCACCCCTGCAGCAGGCCCACCACCTGATGACTTGAAATACAAGAGGCTACAGTGGGCGCCTCTGGAAAGGAGCTGTGATATTATTCAAGTAAACCGACATTCAGACTGGTTCACAGTGCTTTTCAGGTCTATTATATCCTTCTACTTCTCTCTACTGTATTAATTTTTGAGAGCTTGATATTGGAACTCCAACTAAAAATCTTATCATCTTAAAAAAGTAATTGTAATATATACTGGAATACATGTAACCTTGTTCTATATTTTACAAATCTCCTGAAAATGTGTCATCCTACTTCAAAATTTTTTAAAAACTAAAAACAAAACAAACAAACAAAAAAAACCAAACATTCAAAACAGGGATCAAAAGGGAGAGCAGCCTGCTTGGGCAAAGACAGTAGGACTCAGAGAAGAGCTGGGTGGTTTTTCCTGCACAGTAGATGGTTAATATGCATTTTTAAAAATTCACAAAGGCCTATAGGGAGAAGATGCTGAAGTTAATATTTATATTTGGCATCCAACCCTCCACATAAATACGGGGCACGGGGCCCGGTGTTTGGTTTGAGGTCAGCTCCGTTTAAACAGTCAGGCCAGGTGCAGACCCACGTGCTGGACCTTTGAACTCAGTGTGTTGCAATCCAGATGTTCGGCAGAGGTGATGGACTTGGGTCACGGACAGTGAGAGGGTGTGCAGTGTTCTTCTAGTATCTTCCACAGGGAGCCCTGGACAGTAGACTTGGCCCTGAGCCCACTTTCCTCGCCAGAGTCAAGAAACAGTAGCAGCTGCAGTTGTTGCTAGGGATGAGGGATCATCCACTGGGGAGTTGAGATAGCCAGGAGGGGGAGGTGGGTAGCAGGAAGGAGGTCATGAAATTGACCGTGCTTAACCACTGCCCACGTTTGGATTACTTGGAGACATTCTGCAACAGGAAAAATGTTAGGCTTTTAATGACAGCCCTGACAAACATGATCCTTATGACCAAATCAGTCTCAAAAGCAACTGATATCATTTATTAAAGGAGGATTTGCCAAATTGCATGGTTCTTCTAGGGTTTTCCAAATCCCACACTTTGCCTCAAAAATGTGCGCAGAGTGAGAGGGGTTTGAACTTTTTGAATTTAATGCAAAGCACATATGTTGTTTGGGTTTTGTTTGTTTGTTTGTTTTTGCAGTTGCAAAATATGTTATATAAAAAAGAACCGTATAGCAATAAAATGGTAATGTAAACACAAACCCTCCAAAAGGATGCAACATATTTCTAATGAAAGGAAACAACCACCTTCGCTTGATTCACACAAAAATAAAAAAATGATGAAGAGGGACTGTTTCATTCACAGATTGTGGAGTCCTACTCTTTACTGCTCTCTGAATGAGTATTTTTGAGGCAAGACTTTAAAAAACAGGAATTTTCAGAATGAAGGAGCTCCTGGCATAGCAGAAAGGATGCTGATGTTGGCAGCCAAGCAACTTGAATTCCGGTCTTGACTGCTGACCCCGTATTTCCTGGCTTCCAACCCCAGCACTCCATTCAAAGTGCTCTTGTCAAGGGTACCAGTGACCTTCTAATTGCTAAATCCAAAGGGCATTTTTCAGTCCACTTCTGACCCGACCTCTCTTCAGCAGATGACATAATTGCCCACTCTTTCCTCCTTGAAATCCTCTCACCCTGTGCCTTCAACAGCACCACCCCATCCTGGTTATACTTCAGCTTTGCCCGTCAGCTCCCTCTCAGACCCTCTCTAGGCCCTTCTCTTTTCCACCAGTGGCTACCAGCAGCTGCTGTGTGCTGACATCACACAGAGCTCTCTTGAGTCTTTTCTTATCAATGTTTCAGTCTGGGAGCTAGGACTTAAGGTTCCACTTTACAGACAAGGAAAGTAAGGCTCTGAGCAATGAAGTAATCTTCACCCCAGATCACGTAGCTGATAAGTAGCAGGACTGGAATTCCCATCTAGGGTTCTTTGAATCCAGACTCAAATTCTAAACTACCACACAGTCATTTCTCTTCCCCAGGCAGCCCCCTAAATACTGCTGTTCCCAGACCTCTGTTTGGCCCCTGTTTCTTCTCTCTGCCCCATCCCTGCAGCCTTCCTCTCACAGCCCCTCTGTGGTATCTTCAGCCAAAATCTGTCCTCTGATCCACCTTTCCAAGATTTCTCTGTTTGCATGTGCCACAGTCACCTTGTAGAGGCGGTGATGGTGAACTCACTAAAGGCCACTCCATTCCAGATGTTTAGTCAAAGCCTATGGGTTCTTTAAGGAGTGGGTGCATGACCTGATTCTGCCAGGAGAGAGTTCTGGGAATGTCTAGGAAAATTTTTTTTCCCTCTTAAAGAGATACATTAAAAATGGTTCCTTTTCTTCTTCTAGATGTTGTATTCCCTCGTAATACTGGAGTAGTGACAACCATCAGCAACCATAAGGGAAAGATGGAACCTGGGTTCTTAATAACCAGTTGATGGCATCTTAATTGGACAGGGGCTTCTAACTATCTTAAATAATACATTTTCTCATTGTTTGTATGGGCTTTTCTTTTGTTGTTTTTGTTGTTGCTACTTGCAGCCAAAAGCATCCTAAGTAAAACGTCAAATTCATCATATCCACAATTCAACTCATTATCTCTTCCTCCAAACAGCCTCCTCTCATAACACTCTATCACTGTTAGTATCACTATCGTTGACTCATTCACCCAAGTCAGAAAACTGGACATCATCCTTAATTCCTCCCTCTGCTTCACTCACAAAGTGCAATCATGAATTAAGTCCAAGAGATTCTACTGTTGAAAATCTCTCATTTTTTCCTTCCCATTAACCCTCTCCTGTTCTTTTCTTTGTCATTTTACTGGTTAATTGCCCCCTTTCTCAGTCTGACTCAAGTCACCACCATCTATACTACTCTCAAAGAGAATTTAAAACCTCCGTACTGATTCTGCAACTTCCTCGATTAAAATGTGTCAATAGCCTACCCTTGTCTTCAAGATGAAATCCTTCCAATCCACATGGTTTCTTAGATGCTTCAAGATGGGGCTTACTTCTCTGGACTCTCACTTCAACCGCTCCACACATGCTCTGAGTTCTAGCTCACTCATATCTGTGGTCCACTAGCCAAGTATCACTGCATATTTGGTTCCCTCGACCTCAGATGTCCTCCCTGACTTGTTTCCCTAGACAATCCTGGCTGGCTGGATGTTCTCATGCACCTTACTTTGTCACTAATAGAACATAGCAGGTGTGCATTTCAGTCGTGTGAGAACAATATCTTTCCTTATTTTTATCTCTCTCTCCTTGATTTTAACCTGAGCCCCCATCCCAACTCAATCTCGGTCCATTTGGTGCTTCCCCTTTCTCCAGTATTTTATCCAAGTTCTAGACTGCCTGGTGTGAGGGTGCTGAGGAACGTGACTCCCTGGTCTCAGGGCATCTGTTCATCACAGGTTGCCATAGAGACATCCCTGGTTTTCTCTTCATGGCCGCTTCCAGTCTAGGTGTTATCTTGGCAATGCCCGCTCCATGCTGGGTCCCTGGAATCTCTACAAGGTGGCTTTTGCTGTATCTGCATAGATAGCCCCATACCTGCTCTGAGATCTTGCCACCTTCCTGGAGGTCTGCAGACAGACACCCCTGCTGTTCGGCCCTTGCCCTCTCCATCTTGTTACCTCTTTGCCTTCTGTCTCTCCTGCGGCACCTGGGAAGTTTTCTTGTCTCATAAAAACACTTCCAAAGACTTCCCTGGCAGCCCAGTGGTTGAGACTCTATGCTTTGAATGCAGAGGACACAGGTCATGGCACTAAAATTCTGTGTGCTGCGTGGTGTGGCCCCGAAAAATAAAATAACACTTCTGTCTGCTTTCTTCTTCTGAAGATTTGCTTATTCCATACTTCCCCTAAGCTTCCCTGGGAACATGGAGAGTTTATAATTAGGGAACACAAGAGACAGAGACTGACAGGCGTTTTTTGCTTCTACTGTGTCACATTGCTTCCTTTCAGATAGGGAATTAACTGCTTGGGAAAGGGGGAAATGCCAGGAGACAAAAGAACACAAGGACAATTACAATCACCTGGCCACCGCCGCCTTCCCCCACCCCTGTCATTTTCTGCTCAAGGCCTATTTCTCTCAGCCCATGCATTCCAGCAGCTGAGGCCTGCCATGGCCTCTCTCCCAGGGTTGTCAGCACCTGAAAGCTGGCGCACGGTGGGTGCCTTGTAAATAGGCTAAAATCTAAAGCTAAAAGTAAGAGTGATCTTTGGAGTCAGGGAGAGCCGAATGAGTCCTGCCAGCTGCCTTCCTTTTTGTGTGACCTGGAGCCAGTTACTGCATCTCTGTCCATGAGCAGTAGCCACGGGGAGGCAAGGGTGTGAAGAGGAGATGAGAAACAGTGCTCCTCAAAGACAGTGCCCCTCCTCCTAGCCTGCCCAGATTCTGGCTGGACATTATCATCTCCCCTCAACCTTCATGTGGTCCACACTTCCATATCAGATGCTTCTCTTCTGCAGATGCATTTAGTGAGACCATAGCTTTTTGTCCTGACCCCTCCAGGTGGGTCCCTCCACTCCTTCCAATGAGTGACTTTCAGGATTCTTGAGTTCCAGGCATTTAGTTTGTGATGAAGGATAAAGAACTTGGAATTCTGGTTCTGCCACGCCCTGGCTGTGGGAAATTGGACAAGTTTCTGAGTCTCAGTTTTCTCATCTGGAAGATGGGAATGATGATAACTAACTTAACCCAGGCCTCCTGGGTTCACATCCCTCTGTGTGTGTGCATGTTCAGTCACTCAGTTGTGTCCGACTCTTTGTGGCCCCATGGACTGTAGCCCGCTAGGCTCTGCTGTCCGTGGACTTTTTCAGGCAAGAAGACTAGAGCAGGTTCCCATTTCCTACTCCAGGGAATCTTCCCCAGTAAGGATTGAACCCGAGTCGCCTGCATTGGCAGGTGGATTCTTTACCACTAGCACCAAGTGGGAAGCCCCTGCCACTTTCCAAATGCGCAGCTCAGGACAACTGACTTTTGTCTTAGTTTCCTTGTGTATAAAAGAGGCTCCATCACAGACCCTTCACAGGGTTTTTGTTAGCATTCACTGAGTTAAAAAACCTAAATTGTTGGGAATTCCCTGGTGGTCTAGTGGTTCAGACTCCACCACCCCCCACCCCAAAAAGAAAAACCCAGAAAATGAAAGCAAAACAAAAAATCTTAAATTGTTTACCATCTCAACTGTAAGTACTCTGTGTATGTTGGTTATTATGATCCTGCCGTGGCCTCTCTTTACTGCCCACAAACTCATGACACTATATTAGTCTGCTTGGGCTTCTATAACAAAATACCACAGATATGGATCAGGGCATGGCTTAGACAACAGAAATGTATTGTCTCACAGTGCTGGAGGCTGGAAGTCCAAGATCAAGATGTTGGCAGGTTTGGTTTCTCCTGAGGCCTCTTTCCTTGGCGTGCAGATGGCTACCTCCTGGCTGGGTTCTCACCTGACCTTTCCCCTGTGCATACACATCTCTAGGGTCTCTTCCTCTTCTTACAAGAACATTGGTCAGATTGGATTAGGGCCCACACTAATGGGCTCATTTTAGCTTTAATGCTGCTTTAAAGGCCTCTCCAAATACAGTCACATTTTGGGGTGACTGGGGTTAGGGTTTAACACATGAATTTATGTGGGGGACACAATTCAGTCCATGACAACATGTAAATAAATCCCACCATTACATGTTCTGCAGGGGAACCTCTTAATCTAATTCTTGATAATGAAGTCCAGGGTGTTTGGCTTTAGGGGATTTCTTCTGTGGTTTAGTACTGAGAACCTGCTCTCAGAGAAGCAGGTTTTGAAGCCCCTGTTTAAAACCTGGTCAGGGGTCCTTGACTTGCCTGATCTTCATGGAGCATCCTTGTTCTGAGGAAGAGGATGGTGACTCACATGGGGATAGCTGTGAGGACCAAGGGCGCCACGGGGCTGAAACCCTCCATAACCTCTGCAGCCACAGGTTTCTGCCTCTGCCCTAAAAAGCAAAACTAGATGGTTTGTCTTGACTCTCCTTTCCATCCTCAAAATTCTATGACTGTGATTCTAAGGGCGGAAATGCAAGCATCAGGAGCAAGCTACTGGGGAATCAGTTTCTGGGCCCAAGGCATCAGATTTCCTTGAATCAATGCAGGAAATCACACCCGTCATGG
>NW_011495035.1:3464429-3473025 GCF_000754665.1 Bison bison bison | reverse complement strand
TTGCTTTGCATATTCCGAAGCCCCAACTGCAGCAGTGCCGATGTGTATCATTCAGTCCCATGGTCCTGGCACATGTGGCTCGTCTGCTTTGGCAAGAACTCACAGTAACGTGGGACCATAAACTAGATGTGCTGGGGCAGAGAACCTCCTTGTCTTTAAGAGGACCCCACGATGCTGTCAAAAAAGACCACCTGAAGTTCCATCTCTGCCACCTTCCTCAGGCTCCCTCCAAAACTGACAGGTTATTTTTCAATGAAAGTTGTGCTCTAGAAGCAGAGATGAAGGGGTGGAGCTGGGGAATCAATGTTTAGTTTGAATTCAAACCCTGTCCCTGACTCTGGGCACTTCACTGACTCAGTTTCTTCATCCGTCAAACAGTCATAACAGTTCTTGGCTCACTGGGGTGTTTGGGGTTTCCATGGGGTAACAGATGTAAAAGTGCTTCATTCGTTCCACCAGTAATTTTTGAGTAGTCACGCACGACTTAGCAACTAAACAGCAACAACTGTGTGTAGGAACATTTCCTACCCTCTTTTAGGCACTAGGGATACAGAATGAAAGCAAAGCCATCATCCTGAGAGAAATTAAATTCTAGTGGATGCATCAGGCAAAAACAAATAATACATCATGCTACGCCAGGACGTGTAAAGCATAATGAGGAGACGGGGGTGGTGGTGGTAGGGGGGTGATACCAGGTAAGATGGCTTAGTCAGAGAGGTTCTTTTTGAAGAGGGGGTGTTTAGCAGATACCTGGACCATGAGAGAGACGGAGCCATTGGAATATCTGGAGAAAGAACAGGCAGAAACACCCTGAGGGATGGCTGCACTTGGCAGGAAACTGCAAGAGGCGCTGAGTTGGGCGTGGATGAAATCAGCAGGCCTCGAAGACCAGGGTCAAAATTCTGGGTTTCATACCGTTTTAAAGCACTACATGTAATTTTTAGTTATTAATTCCATTTAGCTCATGAATCACTCAAGAAAATGTATGATTTATTAATTTTTTATATACTATGAGGTTGGAATAAAAACAGAATGTTTACTTTGTCATCTCAAAGTTGATTAAGAAGAAAAGATCAACATCCTTGATATATTTTATACTGATAAAATGAAGACTATTAAATGTAAAGACAGAAAGAAAATGTTAGGGGGAAAAAAAAGGTTCTGAATTTTAACCAAAGTGTCATGAGAAGTCATTAGAGGATTCTGAGCAAGGAGAGTGACTCTGTCATCTACATCTTAGAAGGATCCTCTGCCTACTGTTTGGAGAAGAGGCTTTAGAGAATCACGGTAATCACTAAGCTGACTGCCAAGTATTTCTTGCACCTCCCAGGTACACGGTGGGTTGCATTTCCTATCGCCAAGTGGGGCTATAATACTCTGACCAATGAGTTGGGGGGGGCAGAAGTCAAAAGTGTCACTTCCAGGGAAAGCAGTCAATTGCCAGTCGGAGAAGGCAATGGCACCCCACTCCAGTACTCCTGTCTGGAAAATCCCATGGACGGAGGAGCCTGGTAGGCTGCAGTCCATGGCGTCACGAAGAGTCGGACATGACTAAGCGACTTCACTTTCACTTTCCACTTTCATGCATTGGAGAAGGAAATGGCAACCCACTCCAGTGTTCTTGTCTGGAGAATCCCAGGGACAGGGGAGCCTGGTGGGCTGCCGTCTATGGGGTCGCACAGAGTCGGACACGACTGAAGCGACTTAGCAGCAGCAGCAGCCAGTACGAGACCCTCCAGGGTTCGTTTTCCTTCTGTGTGAGCAGTGAACAACATTGGAGGTGAAGCCTGGGTTTGTAGGTGGACAGAGCTGCAGCTGGCCTGCAGTGGGTACATCGCTTAAGTGAGAAATCAACCTTCATCAGGATAAATCATGAAGCTTTGGGAACTGTAACCATAACCTAACTGAATCTATCCTAACAGATTCCAGGAGCAAGAAGGGAAGTAGGGAGCCATTTAGAAGGCTGGAAAGTGATCCCAGCGTAACCTGGAGTGATAGCAATGGGGATGAAGAGGAGTGGTAAGATTCAGGATGCGGATTTGCTGAAGGACGGGAGATAGGGTATAAGGCAAAGACATGAGTCATGGATGCCTCCAAGGATTATGGCCCGAGTAACTGGGTGAATTACTGGAAAGAACACCTAGGAAAGCACAGGGCTTACCCACAGTGCTAGGCACACAGCAGAACTACAAAATTGTAGCTTTGCGGTTATTACTATAAAGAGGGCAGACAATGTGGAATGTGGAGGCTTGGGGGCCTTTTCAATTCCAAATGATCAAAAGTCAGATTTATTGAGGCATAATTTATATGGGCTTCCCAGGTGGTGCTAGTGGCAAAGAACCCTCCTGCCAATGCAGGAGATGTAAGAGACATGGGTTTGATCCCTGGGTCGGGAAGATCCCCTGGAGGAGGGCATGGAAACCCACTCCAGTATTCTTGCCTAGGCAATTTCATGGACAGAGGAGCCTGGTGGGCTACCATCCATAAGGTCACAAAGAGTCGGACATGACTGAAGTGACTTAGTACAATCTATATACAGTGATAGCTACTTTTTTGGGTGACTAGATCTGAGTTTTATAGACATGTATTTTGTCTTAACCACCTCCACAATCAAGATGTAAGTTACTTCCATTGCTTCCCCAATTCCCTTCTGCTGTTCCTCCTCGTGTAGTCAAATCCTCCCTCCACCCCTGGCAACCATTGATCTGTTCTCCATCCCTGTAGTTTTGGTTTTTCTACCATGTCACCTGAATAGAATCACACCCTATGTGACCTTTGGAGACTGGCTTCTTTCACTTAGGATAATGCATTTGAGATTCACCTGTGCTGCACAGATATGTCCAGAGTTTATTCCTTTGCCTTGCTGTGTAGTATTCCATGGTGTGGAGGTACCTACTGCTCATTGTTTCTCATTCACCAGCTGAAGGGCATTTGGGTTGTTTCCAAATTTTGGTGATGAGGCATCAATATCTGAGTACAGGTTTTTATGTGAACATATGTCTTTACTTCTCTTTGTAAATTTCTAGAAGTGGGATTGCTGGCTCACATAGTAAGTGTATGTTTAACTTTGTAAGAAACTGTCAAACTGTTGTTTCAGAGGAATCATACCATATTGCACTCCCACTGGTGTTGTTTGAGGGTGGCTCCATGTCTTCCCCGGCCCTTGGGAATGTCAGGATTTTTTATTTAAGCCTTTCTTAGGTACAGTGGTATCTCACTGTGGCTTAATTTGCATTTCTTTAATGAATAATGGTGTAGAGTGTCTCTTCACATGCTTATTAACCATTCATACTTTTTTTTGACAAAATGTCCATTCAAATCTTTTCCTCATGTTTCATCAGATTACTTGTTTTTCAATTGTATTGTAAAAATTCTTCATATATCTTGGATGTAATTCCTTTATCAACTATGTGTTTTGCAGATATTTTCTCCCAGTCTTTGACTTTTCATTTTCTAAATAGTGTCTCTCAAAGAGCAGAAGTTTTTAATTTTGATGAAGTCCAAGCTACCAGCTTTTTCTTTTATAGATCATGTGGTTTTGTTTGTTTGTTTTTTGTATCTAAGAAATCTAGGTCTATCCAAGGCCACAAAGGTTTTCTTCTTTCTTTTCTTTTGGAAGTTTTATAGTTTTAGGTTTTGCACTTAGGTCTCACCTATTTGGAATTAATTTTTGTAAATGTGACATGATATTTCCTACTGTGCAATAAGCAGACCAATAAAACTTGCTGTCTCTGATGAGCGTGTGCACAGGTGACAGTGTAGCTCGTGGAAAAATCTGGTTAAGTTTCAAACACAGATGTTCTGGGAAGCTCCACCTCTTTCTGACTCCAAGGTTGAGTCTTTAGAAGTTAATCCTATCTTCAGTAACTCTCTACAGATGTCTGCAGTGGTACCAGCACAGGCCTGAGCTTTTCAGTGAAATGAGCTAGGTTTTCTCCAGTTTCTAAGATACTGTAGGTAGTTAGATGCTTCAAGAAACAATGTTTTCTCTTAAACCACTGAAGGAATATTCAGTGCAAAGTAGGGCATTAAATCTTAGCAATTATGATCGAAAAATCTTAATCTTCCTAGCTTCTGTCCTTCTTGGGTGACTTTTTCATTCACTAAGTGATACTGTTTTTTTTTTTTTTTTCTGTTTCACTCAATAACACTGTCTTGGAATGTTTCATTAAAGTTATTCAGATCTTGGTACACTTAAAATATCAAAGATAAAATTAATGAGGAGAGAGCGTTAGGAAGCCAACAGAGAATTGTCCTTGTGATTTGGTCAACCGAGGACATTTTAAGCAGGCAAATACCGTCTACTATTGCCAACACTCATTAAAAAAAGGAGCGTTTAAATTACCCAAACCTCCAAGAAATGAAAAAAATTGGAAGGACATAATATCAGAATAAAAAATAGTGTTTGCTGAGAACCAACTAATTGGTAATTTATTTGGACCTAGTATAGTATTCATACATTTACCCCTTTCCTGCTAAGTCGCTTCAGTCGTGTCCGACTCTGTGCGACCCCATGGACTGCAGCCTACCAGGCTTCTCCGTCCATGGGATTTTCCAGGCAAGAGGACTGGAGTGGGGTGCCATTGCCTTTTCCATTTACCCCTTTAGCTTTCTCATTTCACTGCAGATTGGGGACAATCTCACCCCAAACTATAGTTTGCACTCAGACTAAAGGAAGGTGTATCATGGAGAGAGCAAGCCCTAAGGTATTGGAGAAAGGCTTTTTTCTCTCACTTAAAGTTCCAGTCTTAGTATTTAGATTTTCTTTCTGGGAGTAAATACAGGAGAAAGCTGAGCTGATGACATTTCAGACCTTTCCTTTGACAGCCACCAGTAGTTTCGCATCTTTCTTGGGCATAAGAAAAGGAGGGGAGTTCTTTATGAACTGCCTTCCTGTTCAACTCCCAAGGAGATTTAATTCTCCCACTGTGTCCCCGCTCCAAGGGGATCAGCCTCTCCCAGGCCCTTATTCATGAAAGCAGACCACAGACAGTCCCCAGCAGAGAGTCTTGTTAAACTCATCCGTGGCTTCAACAGCACTTAGGATAAAGACTGTACTTTCACCTTAGCCCACCCCACCAAACAGGACATAGCCAAAGGCTACATCTTCCATCTCAGGTCTCCTCTGTTGTAGGGCTCCTGGTACAGCTGCTTGCCTCAGACTTCTTCAAAGCTCCACATCCCTGAATGTTCTTCCTTTCTCTTCTTCTAGGCAATCTCGCCTTGCATCCTGTACTTGGCAGTAGTTGTCACAATCGTAATGAATTACTCAGATAAAGTTGGCCTTCTCAAGGAGAATGCAAACTCCAAAAGAACAGAAGTCAAGTCTATTTTGTTTATCTGATCTTCTTGTCCCTGGCATGGGGCAAGCCACCAAGTTGCTGTGCAATAAATTACTGTTAAATGAAAGAAATCCTCTTCAATGCATGTTTACCAGGCACTGTTCTAGGTGTTTATATATAACAGTGTGTGTGTGCTGGAGTGGGGATGGTGGTGTGGGGGAGAAAAAGAGAAAAAAAAAATCCTTGCTGCTATAGAGCTTCTATCCTACTGGGCAAAGATCTGCTAAACAAGATTAGTAAACGGCATGGTATGTTAAGCGGTGATAAGTGCAAAGGAGAAAAAAAAGTAAGGCAGTTAAAGAACACGTAGAGGGCTGGTGGACGATATTTTTAGATTAGATGACTTGAGGAAACCTTACTGAGAACGTGGCTTTTGAGCAAAGACATGAAGGAGGTAAGGCATCTGTAAATGTGGTTATCAGGGTGGGATGTGGAGGAAGAGCATTCCAAGCATAGGGAATAGCAAGTGCAAAGGCCCTGCGGTGGCAACATGACATTTCTGGAACAGTCAGTGTAACGGAAGTGGTGAATAAGGAGGAAGGAAGCAAAGTGTCCAAATGTAGTCTTTTAATCTGCCCTGTCTATCCATGGAATCATTTACACCAGACATTTCTTGGAGAGTGCCTCTGACCGTGTCTACTCTAAAACCATGGGTTTCTAATAGTTTTAAAGCAGTAAGTAGAACCTCTCCTTCCAGTGAAATATGAAATGGAAGTTCAAGATAGGAAACAAGAGGGTGGCTCTCTGTCAACTGCCACCCATCCCTTCACCTCACACTAGTTCAAAGCAACACGGTGGAAGAAGATTTGCTCCCCACCCAGCTCAGGTTGAGTGCACTGCTCTAGAATCATAGTCTGATGCTCTGTCTAGAACCCTGCTGTTCTCCAGCATGAAGTAGAGTTGTCTGGCTCCTGTAACCACAAGGAGACTCACAGTAGATATTTACCTCCAACATGTGAATGAACTTAGAGCTTCTATAGTTACAACCACATGGTGTGATGTGTGCATCTGATATGTTCCCAGAAACTAGTTCTCTATTCTGGAACTTCTTTTTTCTTCAAATCAGGTTTTAAACTTTTTCTTTTTTTTAAAAGAGATAAAACAGGTCAAATACACATACACACAAACACACTAAAAGGTTGGTCTCCTGCGGATAGCTAAATGACCGTGTATTTGCAGTGGAACTCTACACACTTAAGCAAATGAAAATGAACTACTAGGACAGGCAACAGCATGGATTAATACCACATATATTTGGTTGAGCAAAAGCTGCCAGCCAGACACTTCAGTACATACCATATGATCTTCAGGCAAAGCTAGTCTGCAGGGAGGAAAGATGGAAAGATTCTATATCTTGATCTGGATGTTGCATGCAAAGGTGTAGTGGATACATGTAAAAATTCATGGAGCTATCAAAAACAATCCGTGCGTTTTACTCTAGGTAAACAATAATGAAGTCAGTGTCCTTCCCACTACCTGTGGCTCCCAGCTACCCTCCCCAGAGGCTACTCCTCCAGCTGGGATTTCTTAATTCCCTTTTTCTCGCTGTACCTTCACACTAGGGGCAGAGTCCTGGGAGCATGCCAGGCAGACACCAGAGGCCAAGGCTGTGGGCACCCGGCCATGGCTTGTGTACATGCTCCTTGTCTTTCTCTGGCCTCTTTGACCCTCAGCCCCATGCCTCCCTCCTCCTCTTCCTCCTTTTCTCCCTGAAGGTTGGCCTGGGAGGTTGCTGACCCTGGCTGAACACTGTTGTCCCTCCTGGCTCTCCAGGGTGTGCCTCCCTAGAAAGGACACCGTGGGCTGATCAAGGTTATCATTGACACATTCCCTCCCTCTTTTATTCTCTCTTCTGATCCCTGGACTGATCCTAGGATTTCTTGCTCCGTGGGTACTCTGTCTCAGGGAAGTGAGCTTCCCTGGTGTCCTGCCCTGGACCACTTCCGTTTTATAGGGCAGCCTTGATGGTAGCCCATTCTGCGTTTGCATATAAACTGGGGGGAGGGGAGCTATCTCAGTGGAAGCTGAGAGCCCCTCTTATTTTCCCTCCACACCCCTATCCCCACCCCTCAATTTCTAGCATCATCCTCTGACCCTGTCCCTACCCCCACCCAGAGCTTCCACCCAGCCAAGCCTTTTATCTTATCATCTGGGTCCTACCTCAACCATGATTCCCCATTGCCTGAGGGCAGAGGGGCCTGAGTCACGTTCAAGTCAATTTGGCAAGCGTTCTTGGAACAGGCTAAAAAGTAAAGGGTACTACTTGTTCCTGGCCTCCAAGAAGCTTCTAAAGCAGGGGAAATGGTGCACAACCCAGGCCCAGTTATAATAGTTCTCAACCACTGCTTTCTATTGGTCCTTTCTAAGTGCCAGGTACTGACCTGCTTGCTTTTCGTACATTAAGTCCCTGAATTTGCCAAACAACCTAAGGAGGAGAATGGCACTGAGGCACAAGGTTTAAACTGCTGGCATGTGGCTGCTGGCATTTGAACAGTAACTTCCCTAGGGAAACGCCCCATTTAGGCTCTGGGGGGGGGGGGTTCAAGCAGAAGCAGAGTTGTCGGGCCTTGGGGGACATGTAGTTGTGCCACACCTCTTCTGCACAGTTCCCTCCTGCGTCAAGGGCTTGGAAAGGGGCTTCGGGGCGGTCTATCTACTCGAGGCAGGAAATTTACGAGAGGCAGGTACAAAGCTCTGCGTGGCAGAGGAGCAGAAGGGAGCGGGGGAACCCGGGCCAAAAGAGGCCCTGCCAGCTCCGGGGGCACTGCAAGCCTCGAGGCGTTGCGAGCGTCGCGGCGGTTGAAAGCCCCACCGGCTCGCGCAAACTGCGCCCAACTACTTCCCCGGGGCGGCTTCGGGGCCCGGGGCCCTGCGACAGCCCTACGGGGCGGCCGCGCGGGGGCCAAAGCCCAGAGTGGGTACCCGGGCGCGGCCACGTGCGCCCTGCCAGGCTCGCACGCTCCGCCACGCCGGGCCGCGGGGCCACCAGCAGGCACGCGCGCCCCCAGCGCGCACACACTCCGGGGCACGCACACCGACGGCCCGGCCCACGTCCACCACGCCCCGCCCTCCCCCGCGCCCCGCCCCCGCCCTCGCGGCGCCGGCCGCCGCCTTCCCATTGGCCGCCCGGCGAGTGACGCGCGGCGCCCGGCCCCGCCCCTCGTCAGTCACTCGGCGGAGGCGGCGCTGGCGGGGACTAGTCTCGTCCGGAGACTGGCAGCGGCGGCGTCGGCGGCGGCCGGAGCTCGAGCCCC
>NW_011495035.1:3434818-3464089 GCF_000754665.1 Bison bison bison | reverse complement strand
GGGGGAGGCGGCGGCGGCGGGCGGTGGCGGCGGCGGCGGGAGGCGGTGTCGCTCCCGCTCGGGGCCGGCGGCCGTGCGCGCCGCAGCCATGGCGGCTCCTTCTCAGCCGCCCTCCGCCGCCGCCGCCGCCGCCGCCGCCACTCCTCCCAGACCAAAAGGGAGATTTAACCAGGTGGGGAGGGAGGGAGGGCGCGAGCATGGGAGGGGAGAGGGAAGGAGCCAGCCCACTCCCCGCCGCCGGCCTCGGGCTGCCCCTGCGCGCCCCCTCCAGATCCGGCCCGCGGCTCCCCTCCCGGCCCCCCCCCAGCCCCACGCTCAAGTCCACAAGTCCGCCCGCTTCCTGCGCCCGCCGCGGCCCTTCCCGGGGCGCCGCCGCCGCCTACTGTGCGAGGCAGCACAGCCCGGGCCCGGAGGTTGCAGGGTGCCGGTGGGGGCGCCCGGTCCCCTCCCCCGGTCCCTCCTCTCGGCCCTGAAAAGGGTGGGTGGGTGGTCGTCTTAGCGAAGTTTCCAGCGCCGGATTCCTGGGAAATTACGACGGCTCACCAGCGCCTGTGTTTTTGCTCTCGGTCCCCCTTTTTCCTGCTCCCTGACTCTTCCCTCCCCTTTCCCCCACTCCTCACTCCTCTGAAGGCCAAAAAGACAAGCAAAACCTGCCGCAGACGAAGGCTTTTGGGATTGTAGCGTCTGCACCTTCAGAAACAGCGCCGAAGCCTTTAAATGCAGTATCTGCGATGTGAGAAAAGGCACCTCCACCAGGTACTTGAAGATTTCTGTTATCTTTTGTTAAAGGACTTTTTTTTTTTTTTTTTTAAATCAAGGTTGGGGAGCGGGTTGTGAGGTCTACTTTCTGCCCTCTTTCCAACTTGTTGATTACGGCTTTTTTCTGCATTTGCGGGTTGGGGGGGGCATTGATGTGTGGTTTTGATTGTGTGTAATTTCATGTTGGGTGCAAAGCCTCGTGTTCACTGAATGATTTATGGGAGAGAATTTTTCCAAGTTTCGTCTTATTTCAAACAGACGCTGGATTTATTTGACACTTGTATCCATTGGCTTATTGGTATTGGCTCCAAAAGACAGGAAGCAGTACTTTTGCTATGGATTGTAGGACATTGGACCTTTTATTTTTGCCATGTGCAGAATGTTTTTAATTTGCCTATCCTGATTTATTTTTCTCTTTCCTGAGAAATTTGGTGGTGGTTGTACAGTAACAGGGTTGTGCTTTTCCTGTCTTGAACTGCAGCTGTCTCCCGCCCCCACCCCCACCCCCCCTTGCACTTGACAATAAATGGTGGGGTTTGATAAAGTGCATTTTTTGAAAGACCGAACTGCCAGTTTGTGTCTGTGTTTTTTTCTGATTAGCTTATGAGGGATGGTGATGGAGGACGGATTTTTGGAAAATGTGTAATGAATAGTGTGATTATACTGAAGTTTGTGTTTAGAGCTTTATTATAATGAAAAGAATGTTGAAGGAATTCCTTTTCATTCTAGTGAAGGTACTAAAGTGTATGGTATCAAAACGAGTTGAACTACTTCAGATTTAATATTTAGATATACTTGAGTGAAATCTCAAAGCTGATTTTTTAAGTCTTTCGGTCATCTTTTAACTTTTATCTTGTATTTGTTTCGGTGATTTTAGTTTGAATTTAAACTATTTATGTCATTTAATGGGCAGACATTGGGGGAGTGTGTGTGTGAAAGTAAGATGGAACGAGTGATTTTCCTGTGCATCTTTAAAGTTGATTGCTGAAAGTTTCATTTCATCAGGTACTTGTTTTTGAATTGGTAATCTTCCAACATGACCGTGTAGTAGTACTGCACGGTTCTAACTGGATGTTGTTCTTTGACTAAGTGAATGTGTCCTGTTAGGGTTTGGTTGCTTTGTTTATACCTGGGACTAAATAGCATATTGAGCAACCTAAAGAATGTAACTGGGATGAATTGGTCCAATTACTGGTGGAACACTTCTGTGAATTTCACTGACTGTAAGTAATGAGACCTTTAAGTAAAAGTACTCCAGGGCTAAAAGTATCTCCCCACAGGTACTTTTTAAAGTAAATTCATATCAATATTTGGTATTACTATAGAGCACATTTAGTTAAAAACACCCATTGGGAGCTCGGTAGATCTTGTTTTGCTACTTAAAACAGGGAATTCCATCAAATGACATGAAAGTTTAGAAATGTATTTGTTATTTAAAGCAATAGTGATTGTATTTTATTTGAGTAATGTTTTTTTACGTGTAGAATCCCTCAGAGGCCAAACCTCTTTATTGTGGTTTTGCTTTGAGTGTTACCGTAGATGATGTTAAAGTAATGACTAGGAAACTCCTAAGAACTTGAGAACTTTACTGGTGAAGAGAAACAAATTCAGAAGTTTACATCCAGTGTATTGCTGGGAATAATTATCTCATAACAAAGTGCATTTCAGTTTCTACATGTATTAAAAAAAAAACTGACTCATCAACTTTTGCAAGCACGTGGAAGGTGTTGATTTTAAAAACAATGTAGATGTTTAAAATTTCTTCAGACCCATAGATGACAACATTAGAATTAAATTTTTTAAACAAATATATTAAATTCTTAATAATGAAAATACAGGAACATGATACTCATGTATTGTCTTTAAGAGTCTATGATTTTTTGAGGTCTCTGGTTGTGTAGGATTTGAACACAGATTTAAGAGATCTGAGGATTTAGATTCTTATCCAACTCATGATACTTTTACATAACTTAATTTCATATTGGTTGTTGTCAGTATTTTGGTGTGTTAGAACTAAAAGTCTTTATAAAAGACTGTTCTAAAAGTCATTAATAAGAAGGCAAATAACATTTTGGCCTTCCTATGCTGTGAATGGGTTTCATGTAGAAGGGTGAATTCCACAGGTTTTCATCTGTGCTATCCAGTGTATTAACTGTTGGCTAATTTCTCTGTGATACTAGTTACTACTGCTTTGTCTTTTCCCAGGGCCTTTTTTATTTGTAATTTAATTGATTCAGCAAAGATTTGACATTTGCTGCCTTTTATAGTTTTATTTATTAAAAAAAAGAAAAATTTGCCAGACAGCATGTGGGATCTTAGTTCCTGACCAGGAGTCGAACCTGCACCCCCTAGAGTGGAAATGTTAAGTCTTAGCCACTGGATCACTCACGAAGTCCCATGCCTTGTATAGTTTTAATCAGACGTGGTGTTAACGGCAGTAGAAAACGTGTTGGGTTTTAGATACTGGGTAATAAGCTAAATTTTTTTGATATTTAGTATAATTTTCAAGTAATGAAAGGACTTCTAATCTGCCGACTGGTATAGTAATTTGGTTTCATTGCTCTGAGCTGATGTTTTGTAACAGCCTTGACAGTTGGGAGCTAGTGGTAATCCTGGGGTTTGTCCATCATTCATGTCGTTGTTGTTGCCATCATCTGTCTGACAATCAAGTAAGGAAGTCAGCTTTGAATTAATGGTAGTCCAGTAGGATCCAGACTGTATTCTCTGAGAATAGAATTGGTATTCTTCAGTTTGATTTGGAAAATACTGTCACTCATCCAAAGAACATTTATTAAATTACTAGGATGTGAAAGACTCCTGCTCAAGACATTGAAGACAGGAAGGGGGTTTTTTAGAATGTTGGTAAGACATGTATAGGAATGATCATAATCTAAGTTATAAAGGCTCTAAGAGAGGTATGCATAAAATGCTACAGGAGGTCTGAGCAATCTGGCTTGGGCATCAATTAGAAGAATTCCTCTCCCTTCAGTTCTTCTGGAGAAGAATTGATTTCTACAGAATTGCCTGCCATCTTTCACTATTATTGCCATGTGTACCAGATAAATTTAATTCTACAGTAGAGTCATGAAAGTGATTCAGAAGGTCTTTTCTTTTTGTAGTAGCATAGAGCAGAATGAAAGGTCAGAAGCTCCAAAGGAATCTGTTAAGGGAAGAGAGAAGAAATACTTTGTTGGCTACTTGGAGGTTCAGAGGGCAGTGGAAATCTTTATTTTGGATTTGTTTTACATCTCTTTAGTTCTTAAATACACTCCCTTTCCCAACTATTGCATTCCACTCTTTATTTTTTTTAAACAGCTTTATTAAGACATACTATAAGATTCACCAGTTATATAAGTTTTTAATTCAGTGATTTTTGCTAATTTTAAAAATTGACTATACAGCCATCACCACAAACCAGTTTTAGAACATTTCTGTCGCTGTGAATGGCTTCCTTATGCCTGTTCTGTGATACACTTTTAAAAAATTACTTATTTAGTGAGTGATTTATTTTTGGCTGTGCTGGTCTTCTAGTTGTAGCAAGTGGGGGTACTCTTTAGTTGGGGGGCTTAGGCTTCTCATTGTGCTGGCTTCTTTTGTGGAGCACGGTCTCTAGGGCTTGTGGGCTTCAGTGGTTGAGGCACCTGCAGCTGAAATGTTCGTTTTCCCACCATGCTGATGTACCCTGAGCTTTTCAAGATAGAACTTTTCAAGTATGTGAAAGGTGGTGGTGAGTGGGAAGAAACACTATCCCTTCCGTAGGTGATAGCCTAAGTAGTATTTCCCAGCCCACTTTGCAAATCTCATGAAAGAGGATATCAGCTTTTAAAAGGGAAAAAAAGCCCAACAGAACCACAAACGCACAAATTTACCTAACTGTTGTTCTTCTAAGTTGAAGTTCTTGAGTATTGGACAGAGTAATAACTTCCTGGACATCTTGATAAATGTATTTTACTTTTGGTCTTGTTAATTCTCTGAATGTAATTATCTATAAATAAATATTGTAAAATAAAAATTACTAAGATACTGCTGCAGCTTTTCTTGATTAGTGGTGCTTTGATAATAGTGCTGCACTGAATACTATCCCCCTGAAAAATGTACTCTATTTAGAGCTTTTACAGACAAGTAAAAGTGAGGTTAGGTGTGTAATAAAATGGTGTGGCCTTAAAGAAAAGAAAAAACAGCCTGGTACTCAGGCTGTTGAATGGGAATTGGTAGGACTCAGTTGTCTGTGTGTAAAATAATCCCCTCGTCCAGGAGCTCCCTGATTCTTGGCAGTTGTAACTTTGGACGTTTTCTCCCCGTCAATTGAGATACCCTGACAGCTCAGAGTCTCTTGACTTGTCATGAAGTTCTTTAGAAGTTTTAGGGGGAAAATGCACATATTTAGTGAAACATGAAAAGTTTTCGTCTTTGCTGAAAGCTTCAGAAGTGCATCATCCTGTGATACATTTTCAGATAGAAAGACTCCCAGAAAGCTGGAGAGTCTCCACTCTGCCCTCACCTAGAGTGGAGCGGGACTTCTGGGTCATCTGCCACCGTGGTTCTGCTTCTTAGGCCTTTTTAGTTTTACAATTTTTATTAATGTTTGGCCGCCCTGGGTCCTTTGTTGCTATGCTTGAACTTTCTCTAGTTGCGGGGAGTGGGGGACGACTCTTGATTGCGGTAGATTGTCTTGTTGTAGAGCACAGGCTCTAGGGTGCGTTGGCTTCGGAAGTTGCAGGATGGGTTTAGTTGCTCTGCGGCATGTGGCGTCTTCCCAGACCAGGGATTGGACCCATGTCCCCTGCGTCGGCAGGTGGATGGATCCTCAACCACTGAACCACCAGGAACTCCCTGCACTGGTTTTATTTTAGTGTTTGCCTTTTCATAAAATTTCTCCATAAAGTACATAGAAAATTATCCATCTTCCAAATCATCAAACCTTGTTAAACATTTCAGCCTCATAGTTGGTGCAAAAGCGGGTACAGGTTAGAGATTATTCTTAACCCAGAAACGAAGTGATAATTTATTTTGTGTTTGCTGTTACACTGGACTTAACTGATTTATTGTTACTGACTTGATCTTATGTATACTTGGAGACTTAAAGTATCAATAAATTACCTGGGTAGTTGTGATTGACAAGCTTTTATTGAATACACAGTCATCTGTGCTCTGTGTACATGGTGTACAGACAGATGAGATCTTTGTTTTCATGAAGCTTAAAGTACTATGGAGAGGGAAAGAAAATAAACAAGTGAACAGAAGAAAAAGCGTTTCAGCTGGAGATCAGTGCTCCAAGGAAATTGGAGCAGGATAGGGAACTAGAGTGGTGAGAACTGGGCGGAGCAACAGCTTTACAGACAGTATTGAGATGCACACTGGCCTTTTTAGGAAACACATGCTGCTTTCTTCTGGAACTAGGGGATAACTTTTTTTTTTGGAGGTTTACCTGCACCAGTTTGCTCATTTGGTTGGGGACAGTTTATAGAGTTTGAGCCTTTATGCCCAGGCTAAACTTTGAGTTAAACTTGTAGATGAAAGTCTGGCCAGCTGCCATGCAGTATATACTGTTGCAGTTGACCCTTGAACAACTGGGAGATGAAGGGTGCTGATTCCCACGCCTCTGTGTGTAGCTGGACATTAATGTAACAGTTGTCCCTTGGTATCCAAAGGGCATTAGTTCTAGGACCTGCCTTGGTGGTGATGGTTTAGTTGCAAAGTCGTGTCCGACTCTTGTGACCCCATGGACTGTATCCTGCCAGGCTCCTCTGCCCATGGGATTTCCCAGGCAAGAGTACTGGAGTGGGTTGCCATTTCCTTCTCCAGGGGATCATCCTGACCCAGGAATCGAACCCAGGTCTCCTGGATTGCAGGCTGTCTTTAGTTTTGCAGCTGTGAATTCAACCAACCATGGAATGTGCAGTACTGTAGTATGTGTTTATTGAAAAAATCTGTGTATAAGTGGACTTGTGTAGTTCAAACCCATGTTGTTTAAGGGTTAACTGTTCCTCCAATAGGAGATGTTAAATGGATTCAGTTATGTGTTTTTTTTAATGCATCATATATTTATTGTGTACTTTCATAGATGCTGAACAAATTCCAACTAATTGTATGTAGTTTAGCAAAATAGTTATCAGCACTAACACAGTTCCGTGAAAGTGAAGTCGCTCAGTCGTGTCCGACTCCTAGCGACCCCATGGACTGCAGCCTACCAGGCTCCTCCATCCATGGGATTTTCCAGGCAAGAGTACTGGAGTGGGGTGCCATTGCCTTCTCCTAACACAGTTCCTTAGTACTTGAGGAAATAGTGGCTCTCCAGATGTCCTCTTTTCAACTTGAACAAAAATATTTTGCAGTCACTGCGGTTCTCAATTGCCCTCTTGCCCCATCGCCAGGGCCTTTTCTCTTTGTGACATCTTCTATACTTACTATCATTTGCTCTCCTGGTTGTTTTTTTTTTTTTTTGGCTTGTTGGCTTGTTTATTTTTAAGTGAACTTTGTGAACGGTAGTATACGTACAGAGATGGGCACAAACCATAATTGTAAGACCTGATAACTTTCACAAAGTGAGCACACCTGTGTAACTAGCAGCCAGATTAGGAAACAGAATATTAACAGGACCCCCAAAGCCCTTTGGGCCCCTTTGCAGTCACTTCCCCCGTCCCAGCCCTGTCCTTACTTCTGACACTGGAGATGAGCTTTGCTTGCTTTTAACTTACAGTATGTACACTTCTGGGTCTGTCTTCTTACACTCATTCTTTGTGAATATTCATGTTGTGTGTGGTTCTTGCTTATTTTACCAGTGCTGTTTTATCATAAGAATATCTTAAGTGTTTAACTCTGCATGCAGACCTCTAACACGTTCTAGAGATAGAATCTCTCTGCGACTTCTGTTCATTACCTACATACTTGAACTCGGCCATCTCCTTCCAGCAGCAGCATAAATCCACATATCATTAGGTAAAAGGAGGAAAACCTGGTATGTGGAACTTTCTAGAGTGTATAAATAGAGTAAACTTTTGCCTGTCATGAGTAATATTATTCATGAATCATTTATATTTCAAGGCTTTGGTTAAATAAACCCAAAATTCCTGCTCTGAAGGAACCTAATAACTTGTTGAAAAGATAAGACTATAAAAAGATGACCAGTGGTTGTGAATGCAAGTTGTTTCTCACAGGAGGTGGAGACCCTGTTTTGAGGGGTTTGGGGGAGCCCTCCTCACTGAACCTGAGACTTAAACTATGCCATAGTGTTTTGGTTCTTGATATGGGGTTTGTTATACAGTGTGATGCAAGTTAGTTCTGTGCCTTCTCCTTTTTAACTGTTCACACTCAGATGTCACCCGTACCTTCCCACTTGTCTTTACAGCTTGATAATTCCCAGATACTATTGATTAACCACCTGTCACCACCCCCATGCATGAATACACGTGACAAACAGATCCAACTGGTTCTTGGGCCTTGCCACTTGGACAGCTTAGATTATCTCCTGGTTCTCATTGTTCTTAGGGTAAAGTCCAAATCCTTAACCATCACAAAGGGTTTCTGATTTGATCCTTTGCTGTTTCTGTAGAATTGCTGGATGCAGCCTGCCCCCACACCATCTGCCCCGTACACACAGCACTTGTGTGTTTCATACCAAACTGCCTGGTATTTCCTTGTATGGACCATACTGTCTCATTTCCATACCTCCACACATTCTTTTCCTCTGGATTTCTTCTCAGATGTGCCTCCTTCCTTAGCCTGGCTGCTCCTGTTTGTCCTTCTAGGCATCTTGGGAAGTCTTTTTCCAGTGCCCTACGGTCACGTATGCCTCTTCATTACATTTGAACTGTAGTTTTGTTTGATTGCCTCTGTTAACGTTTTCACCTTTTTGAGGGCATGATCTTTCTTTGTGTTACAGTCAGGCGCTCAGTAGGGGTTCAGTAAATGTATGTAGAATAGATGAAGACTGGAAGTTTGAATCAGAGTTGCCTTTAAAACTGTTCCAGTTAAAGAGTTCTGATACATACCCTTGCACATTAGGGCTTGCGTTTTGTCTGTAAAGTAATTGAGTTAGTGGAAATTTGTCTTTATAAAGTATGTCCTTAAGTAGTATTCTCATTTTCTGGTTTTGTTTCCAAAACATGCTCTAGAAATTACACACAGATTACAACCTTGGAGACCCTGGCCTATGCATTTAAAGTACTTCCTGGAGTGGTTTTGGGCTTCAGAGTTTTAGCACACTTACCTAAACAATAACTGTGACCATTCTCCTTCTCTTTTTGTTGCGCATTTGGTGATTTAAGCTGCCAAAAGTCATATGGAAAAGTCTGCAAATAAAGCAGAGGATCAATCATGTTGTGTAAAACCAATTTTGAGGTGTGTTAAGGAACTAGGTAGCAGCCCGTGGGATTGCAGGGGACAGACGCCACTTAGCGACTGAACGAGGAGCTGGGCGAGTGTGCTTGTGAGCTTGGTCCTAAAGGCAGTTTAAAAATTGCTACGGAGCATCTTAAGTGTTGTTGAAAATGTTACGCTATGCTGTCCACTGTGTTAACATACCCATAACTTGATAGTTGCACCTTGCACATGGTATACATGACTGTTATTTGAATTAATTACTGCTGTTAAGTTGAAGTCTTGACTCCTTCATTTATTTAGCTATAGTTTCACTTCTGTGCAGTGATTGACACAGATGGATGCCAAAGATGAATTCTCAGTAAAGGCATTGCAAATAAACCCCTGTGTAACTCAGAAATCAGAAGTACAGACCTTTTTCGACTTAAAAATGGGATTATGTCCAGAACCATCATAAGTTGAAAATACTGAAAGGTGAAAATGCATTTAAAATGCCTAACTTGTCGAATATCACAGCTTGGCTTAGACTACCTTAAACACCTCAAAACGCTTATGATGGCCTACAGTTGTGCAAAATCACCTAACACAAAGCCAGTTCTTCAGTGAACTGTTGAATGTCTCATGTAATGTTTGAATACTGTACTGAAAGTGAACAACAGAATGGTTGTCTGGGCACAGAATGGTTGTAAGTGCATCAGTTGTTTGTCTTGCCGATTGTGTGGCTGTCAGGGAGCTGCGGGGCCTGCCCTCTGCCCAGCATCACCAGAGAGTACTGGACCCCACGCCTCTGGCCCAAGGAAAGATCAGAATCTCAAGTGCGGTTTCTACTGATCGTGTACCACTTGGGCCCGCCGTAAAGTCGAAAAATCCTAAGTTGTGAGCCATCCTTAAGTTGACTGACTGTAGTTGAAACCACAGGGTAAACAGCTGAAATTTTTATTTTTAAATATAATTAGATCCTTATCACTCCTCTCCTTTCTTCCCTCAGTCAGTTTAGAAAATCTGTGTAGGTTATCCTTTGGTTGGGAAAAGAAGCTAGGAAGCAGGGACGGAAAAGAAGCATCTTAAAACTTATTCATACCATTTTCTCTATAATTTGAGATCATTAACAATACAATTGAAGAGAAAACTTCAAAAGCCTTCGGAAGGGACAAGAAATTAAGGGTGATGTAGGATGCAAGTTTCGTCAACTTATTGGGTCTTAAAATATCAAATGTGTGGTGGTTAGTTGGAGAAAACAAACCTGGTGACTGCTTTCTAAGAACAAATATGATTTCATATTGTAGGCTCTCAGTTTTTGATTAAGTAGGTCTGGGATAGCATTGCGTTTCTTACAAGTTCCAAGGTGATGTTGATGGTGCTGGTCTAGGGAGCATACCTTGAAAACTGGTTTCAGTTCAGTTCAGTCGCTCAGTTGTGTCCGACTCTTTGCAACCCCATGAATTGCAGCACGCCAGGCCTCCCTGTCCATCACCAACTCCCGGAGTTCACTCAAACTCATGTCCATCGAGTCGGTGATGCCATCCAGCCATCTCATCCTCTGTCGTCCCCTTCTCCTCCTGCCCCCAATCCCTCCCAGCATCAGAGTCTTTTCCAATGAGTCAACTCTTCGCATGAGGTGGCCAAAGTCCTGGAGTTTCAGCTTTAGCATCAGTCCTTGCAAAGGACACCCAGGACTGATCTCCTTTAGAATGGACTGGTTGGTTCTCCTTGCAGTCCAAGGCACTCTCAAGAGTCTTCTCCAACACCACAGTTCAAAAGCATCAATTCTTCGGCGCTCAGCCTTCTTCACAGTCCAACTCTCACATCCATACATGTCTACTGGAAAAACCATAGCCTTGACTAGACGGACCTTTGTTGGCAAAGTAATGTCTCTGCTTTTCAATATGCTGTCTAGATTGGTCATAACTTTCCTTCCAAGGAGTAAGTGTCTTTTAATTTCATGGCTGCAATCATTCTCCTTTAAAGAGAAACCAGCCAGTCCTCATGAAGATGAAGATTGTTTTTGATGTTTGTTATGGAAAAATTATGTCTTGGCATTTAAAGTGAACTTAAATAAGTGATAACATTCTAAGAAGCATATTTTTAATCCAGAGCTGGCATTAGTGTCGATTCCTCCACATTGTGTGGAGTATAGGATTACTGATAAGTTGGGGGACCATATCAAGTAAACGTTTATTTTTTGCATCCTAAAATCAGTGATTATCTTGCATTACTAACACTTGGGTTGAATTTCACATATATTTATTTAAACACCTCTTTCTTTGCACCATAAGTCAGAGAGACAGAACCAGGTCTTAAAATCGATACACCAACATTCCAGTAAAATGTTGGCAAAGAATGTGAACAGATAATTTATGAAATTACTACAAATTAAGTCAGGAAATGTGGGAAATGTATACAACCTTCCCATTATTCAAATATATACCAAACAAGATAATGTTTTTTGCAAGTAAAAAATTAAAGATGGAAAAAGATATTTTAGTGAGATTAGGAAGTGAACATTCTCACAGACCATTGGTGGGTGGTGTGTATGTTGATTTAAGTTTTTTGAAGGTCATTATGGCATTTGTATCTCGTTACCCAATGATTTATCATATAGGAATTTATGTGACCTGTATGCAAAAATTTTTGTGTATGTACACTAACGGCAGCATTTTAACAAAAATGAAATTACCTACGTAGGAATCGCCATGGAGTTGTTAGAAGCCGTCAAATAGCTATAAATATTTTGCATCTCTTAAAAATGTTTTGAGATCTCTCATACACTGGTGGTGGGAATGTAGAATGGTACAACTACTCTGAAAAAAGTTTGGGCAGTTTTTTTTACAAAACTAGGAATTTGACTTCTGGACATTTATCCCAGGGAAATTAAAACTTGTATTCACACAAAATCTGTTCACAAGTGTCCATGGCAGCTTTACTTGTAATAGGCTGAAACTGGAAAGAAAAGTGTCTTTCAGAATGGTGCATCCGTACCATGGACTATTACTCAGTTCTTAAAAAGGAGCAAACTCTTGATGCATACAACTGGCATGGATATCAAAGGGCCCTTGTGCTGAGAGAAAAAAGCCAGTCTCCAGAGGTCACCTATTGTAGGATGCTAGTAACATTCTTGAAATACAGAATTAATGGTTGTCAGGCATTAGGGATGATGGAGAAAGGAGGGAGATTGATGTGACTCTAAAGGGGATAGCAAGAGGGAGATATTTGTGATGAAATAGATCTGAATCTTGATGGTAGTGATGGCTTCATGAATCCAAATGTGTGATGAGATGACATAGAATTGTTTACATGTATTATACCAATGTAAATTTCCTGGTTTTGATACTGTACTATAATCAAGAAGATGCAGTTTTGAGGAAATTAAGGTTTATATAGGACCTTGTACTATTTTTCCCACTTCCTATGAATATATAATTATTTCTAAATAAAAATTTAATTCAGCATTAAAAAAACTAAGATCATGGCATTCAGTCCCATCACTTTATGGCAAATAGAAGGGGAAAAGTGGCAGCAGTGACAGATTTTATTTTCTTGGGCTCCAAAATCAACTCAATGGACATGAATTTGAGCAAACTCCAGGAGATAGTGAAGGACAGAGGAGCCTAGCATGCTGCAGTCCATGGGATCATAAAGAATTGTACATGACTTAGTGACTGAACAACCACAAAAATTTAAGGAAAAAAAATTAGAAATAATATGTAGTAAAAGAAAATGCTCTTAATTTATTAGAGAAAGCAAGGTATAAAAGATACACAGTGTAATCCCATGTTAAATATTATTTCATGTGATTTCATCTGCTAGAAGTAATGACTGATCAAATACTAATTCCGTTTGGTGGCATGATAGGATTTTCTTCCGTGTGTGCTTTTCTGTGGTTTCTGTAGTATTAATGAGCCAGTATCAGTTTTGTAGTTGGGAAAACCAATGTTCATGATAGAAAATTTAAAAAATAATTATCTAATTCTAGAAATTGAAATTTCAGTACACAAAATCATGTTTTAGGTTAAGGAAATTTAAAGTTCTGTTTATATTGATTACACTTAGTTTGTATTTAATGTTTATTTTTGTTTACTGATTTTTGTCTGTGCTGGGTCTTTGTTGCTGCGCAGGCTTTCTGTAGCTGTGGAAGCACGGGTTACTCTAGTTGCGATCCACAAGCTTCTCACTGCAGGTGCTTCTCCCATTGTGGAGCACAGGCTCTCGGGCATGCAGGCTTTAGTATTTGCAGCACATGGACTCAGGAGTTGCAGTCGCAGGACTCTATAATAGAGTACAGGGTCAGTAGTTCTGGCACATGGGCTTAACTGCCCCGCCGCATGTGGGAGTTTCTTGGATCAGAGATTAAACCAGCGCGTCCTGCATTGACAGGTGGATTCTTTACTACTGAGCTTTCAGGGAAGCCCTGGTTAAACTAACTTAGTATTAAAACAGCTGTTAGGATGGGAAAATACTTGTATACTCTAAAACATACTGTGTTTATAAATTTAAAGTTGTCTTGTGCTCTTGTCGTATAACATTGCTTATATGTGGAATCTAGAAAAATAGTACAGATGAACTTACCTGCAAAGGAGAAATAGAGACACAGGTAGAACAGATGGGATACCAAGGTGGGCAGGAGATGCGCGATGAACTGGGAGATTGGGACTGATGCCTACACACTGCTGTGTATAAAATAGATAGCTAATGAGAACCTACTGAATAGCACAGGGAACTCCACTCAGTGCTCTGTGTTGGCCTAATTGGGAAGGAAATCCAATTAGGGGGTGGGGAGAATACATGGGGGAATACATTGGATTGGCCAAAAAGGTTGTTTAGATTTTTCCATAGCATGGTACAGAAAAACTTCAATGACCTTTTCTGCCAACCCAGTTTGTATATGTTAGCTGATTTTCTTTGCTGTACAGTAGTAACTAACACAATATTGTAAAGCAACTATATTCCAATAAAACTAATTTAAAAATTAAAACATTTAAAAAACTGTGCTCTTTTGATTCACAAAATCCTGTATGATATTCTAAATCAGTGTATTCCAGTATATGCATTATAAGCCACAAGTAATTTTAAACTTTCTAGTAGCAACAATAAATAAAACTAGGTGAAATTAGTTTTAGAATATATTTTATTTAATCCATTATGTCGAAATTGTGATTTCAGCTTGTAATCAATATAAAATTGCAGTGAGATACTTTACATTCTTTTTTCATACTAGGTGTTCAAAATCTGTTGTGTGTTTTACAGCACAAGTCAATTTAGACTAGCCGCGTTGCAAGTGCTCAATAGCCACAAGTCCCTTGTGGCTCTCATATTGGAGAGTAGTAACAGTAGGAGTTGAAAGTCAGGGCTTTGGCGTCAGACCTAAGTTTGAGTAACATCAGGTCTGTCATATGCAATATTGAGACCTTGGGTGTGTTAATAGATTGTGTATTGAATTAAACGACTAACCATTCTAAAGGCACAGCTGATTTCTTAGTATTATTACTAGTGAATAAATATGTAAGAAGTATATGAGATAATCTTTGGTTCCAGAATTAAAGTTTTGGGCACTAACTTTTAAATTACGGCTGAATGAATGGACAAATATTTGAGCATTTATGTGCAGAATACTGCATGAGGCACTCAAACATTTGGACTGTAAGTTCTAAGATGCTATCCTCAAATACAGTGTATTTGCATAGCACTTCACATTTTGCATACCACTTTTATGTCTGTTTTCCCAGTGCAGTGCTCAGAGCAGTCCTGAGAGGTAGTTGTTATTCCAGCTTTCAGTTGAAGAAGCTGAGACTCAGAAAAGTGAAATAACTTACTTGATTTCATACCCAAGTTAGTAGAATAGAAGAAATAGAAAAATGAGTGTAATTAAACAGGCAAATATGATACCAAAGTGTTCTAACTATATTCTTTTGATTCTTTCCCTTCCACATTTTCCACCTCAGGGGAGAAACACATCATCCTCGTCTAGGGCCATTTAAGTTAGGAGAGGGTGGTGATGGAATGTGAGTTGAATAGCTACCTCTCTCAGAATTATCCAGTCATTATTATTAGCTGAATCAGATCACCTATGTTGTAAAAATGTTAATATAAGCTTGTATAGACAAGGTGATATATTTTGCTCGTTGTGATGTTTCTCATAAAGTTGAGGGTTTATCATTCTATCTCTTGGCTAAATATACCCATAAAAAATGGGCTAAGAGTATGCTATATATGCTGACTGCCTTAAAATCATATTCTTTGAAGTGCTGTTTGTCTGAAGTGCTGTTCATCGCTTGACTTACTCAGAAAATTACACAATTCTTTGAAAGAACATTGCATGCCACCATTAAAAGTCAGTGGTGAGAGGCAATGAGTTTGTGAATGATTGACTCTCTCGAGGCAGTGGTGCAGTAGAAGGCAGTCGTCTCCTGGGTGGAGTCAGGTGGAACATGTATCATCAGGTGTTCAGTTTCTGTGTTATAATATGTAGATTCTCTTTTCACTTGGTGCCTTGTGGAACTTCTGGTTTCTTCTTCAATTAAATTGAAGTCACAGGACCTCTAATTTGTTGCTGTCAAGTCATCTTCTACTTTGGTGTACATCATTGAAGCATATTTATAAGAAGGGGAATTATGTTTTGGTGCTCCAGGACACGAGTGATGACTGGGGGAGGTAGGTGAAATGTTCTTTGTCCCTTAGTTTTCTCTTTGCCTTCTCAGATAGTTTTCCTTTGGCTTAGCATGATTTACCTGACAATATCTCTCTTCCTGTCTGTATTATCTTCACTGTAGGTTGAGGGCTATAAATCTTTCACAAAGAACCCATCAGAACTCCTACAAAAGAGTCATCATTTCTGATCTTGGTAATACTTAGTGTTTGTTTTCCTTTATTGGAGGGGTGTGAGAATTGTGGGATGTAGCCATTCTGATTGACTTTGGGGATGAAATTTGATATAGTCATGTTTCAAACATGTCTATTTTGTCAGCGGCAGTCTAGAATTTCTTACAAGTTTCACTGTACACAGTGTCTGCTATTACAGTTATATAATAAAAAATAATATATTGTAATAAAACATATATGTACAGATTTGTGTACAAGGTTGGAATGTAAAACTATGGATTGCAGTTAACACTTGAAATACCCTGAAATTCACAGAACTGAATGATGTCTGTGTTTGCTCCAGTTTTGAAATACTGTGATGTATGTCAGTTTTGGTAGCTAATAATGACTGTTAAATATTATGGATGCCAAATACTTGTCTTAAAATATATGGAAAATAATGTGTTTGTAATGTCTTAACCCTCCACTCACAAGCTATAACACTGGATGCACATTTCACAGTCTTTCAATAGGAGTTCTTTATTTGTGAAAACTTTCTGGCATTGTCGAGTTTATATGTGGCTATGTAGTTTCCTATTTAAGTTATAGTTAATCTTTTTATTTTGAAATTCTTCATTTATGAGTTAACAAATCCTTGTCCCTGATTTTGCCAAATAGATTAAGCTCATTGCAGACTGACCAAAACACTAGAATCAGTTAATCTCCTGTTAAGGATCTTTAAGATGATACGGGCTTCCTGACAGAACACGTAGTGTGGAAGATGATTTTTTTTTTGGTAACTAAAGACAGGGGTACTGCAGCCCTAGGGGTATTCTTTCTTTTTGTTACAGCATTTAATTAAAAGGACAAGTTTATAGAATGGATAAACAACAAAGTCCTATTGTATAGCTCAGGGAATTATATTTAATACCCTGTGATAAACTAATGAAAAAGAATGTGTGTACACACACATATAATTGAATCACTTTGCTGTACAACAAAAATTAACACAACATTGTAAATCAGCTATACCTGAATAAGATGTTGCTGATGCTTTTTTTTTTTTAAGTTTGTATTATTAATAAAATAGTTAATGCTTGCATCATACCCCAAGGCAAAGCTGGGTTCTAATAGAACAGGTGTACTTTTGGACTTTCTCATGCTTAGCGTTTATTGGACAACTTTATCGAGTGAGCTAGGAACTGTAAATGTAACACAGATCCAGAAGGAGCTTCATCAGGGGTAACAGGAAGGACAGTGGGATATAGCTCCTCAAAGACTTGATCAGTTCTGCGCTCAACCCAGTAATGCTGGTGAGGGCACCATTTAATGTGCATTTAACATACAGCAGGCACAGTGTTCATTTCAGTCGTTGTCTCAGTTAATCTTTACGTGGCTATGGTATGTGTATAGTTATATTTCCATTTTACAGATAATGGATCTTAGAGTTCACATTCCTAATGGAAGTTCAAATAGCAGTTACACTTGACTTGGATCTTCAGCTTCACAGGATTTCCTTTTGTTTTCTATTTAGTCTTGTCTGAAAATGGCATTGCTATCTATTTTGCCATGCAATCCAAATATATGAATTTAGACACCCACCTGTAGGTGGGTGTAGATTATTTCATGTTTTATTTAATTATAAACTTAATTAATCACAAGCCTGTGGTTGAGACCTGCACCTGGACCATTGCATTAGCCTTGAGACTTGTCTGCCAATTATGTCACATGTCCAGAAAATATGTAGCTGATGTAGCTTATCCGCTTAGAATTCTTGGTTGTTGCCTTGTTGCCCAAGGAGGTATTGACTTGTTTCCTTAAACATGACACAGAAGCCCACCTTGGCTTGGCTCTGTCCTGCTCATCCATGCCACATCTTATCCTGCACCTTCCAGTCAGACTTCTTGTTCTTTCGTGCTACTGTGCTGTATAATGACTCTTAACAGCTGCCTAAACGCAGCTCCTGGAAACTCTTTTGGGAAACCTTCCTTGATTCTTTTCTTTTGTGATCACTGAAGCACTTTGTATGCATCTCTAGCATAGCATCATTTTCTTCCAGAACCTCTTGTTTGTGTTTGTCACTCAGTTTTTCTTTTGAAGCTTTCATGAGCACGCACAGGTGCATATGGTTACATTTTCAGAGGCAGGTTCTTCTGTGCTGTTGCTGTTGTATTCTTCATTGAACCCTCTAGGGTGTAATCCATTCTCCTAATCTCCTTTTAAAAAATCCTGTTTCCTTTTTAAAATAATTGTAGAGTATTGGTTTACCCTCTCTGCACATGTCCATTAAAAAAAAAAAACAACCATGGTAAGTGACTAGGAAATACTGCCAACTCTAGTTTACTTCCCCCTCTATAGTTTCTAATTTTACATTTATTCTTTGCATAGTCTGTTGTTAACTGTTAAGTTAGGTCTCTTGATTTTCTCCCTTTCAAGTTGATACGTGCTTTTCTGCTCACAGTAAGACAACAATTGATTGCAAGATAGAATTCTTCTGTAGTGGTGTCTGTTTTAAAAAGATGATCCTTCTCAGGAGAACTAAAGAATGCCTCCCTCTTAAATTCCATTCTGTTCTGTGCTTGCTGGCTTAAGGTTTTAGAAACAGAGTTCTCTTGAAAGTTTTGTAAAACAGGGACTAGAGGGTCTAGACTCAAAAGTATGGCTGAAGGAGGAAAAGGTGGATTAAAATTGACAAGATCACAAAGTCTTATTTTTCCTAGAAATTTTGCAGCTGTATGGGACTCAGAATGATTGTATTTCTCTTAGCAAAAGGATCTTCAAGAGGTGGACTAGAGAATTTTTTGAATTGCTTAATAATTTAGACATGTTTGAATTCTACCTGTTAGTTTTTCAGGAGTGATGTCCCAGATCTTTCCCTTTTCAGCTGGTAAGCCTCTAAATTAGTATTTTCAGAACTCTTTGATTTAATAATGAATTTCATGTGAGAAGATATTTTTCCTGATGCATAATTACGTTTCCATAAAAATGAATTTGTTACATCTTAAATTAACCTCTTAGCTAGTAATGAACAGTTAAAAACTGGAGCATGAATTTTGAGACTGAATTTTCAATGAAAAGAGAGACTTCAAGTTTCTAAACAGATATTAACATGGGAACTTAATACCTAGTTTTAGAGGATATTTACAAGCAGGAAATGTCCTATAAAAATTGAATAATTTTAGTATACAGCAACTGGGCTGATCAGTAGAAACTTTTGCTAAATTTAGTATTAGAGTTAATCCTAGTACTTAATCAACAAGTCATTGTGATCCTCCATGGTTTTGAAGGTGTTTTTTGAGAATTAATTTTGTTCGTAACCTGCTCACAGAAAATTGGCATAAGGATATTGCTTTGTTTTTCTCAGTGACTAATAGAATGCTAAAATGTCCTTTTTAGTTTTGTTTTGCTGTCACCAGAGTTTGTCTCCAGTTCAGTGATTTTATGAGTAAACAGGTCTTGATTATCTTTTCCCTTTTCCCTTTACTTTATCTAGCGTCTACATAGTTTTATATGAAATAATACTTCAGAAATTTTTGTTGGTAACTCTTGTTCAAATGTCTATAAAGTAAAATTCAAATTTACATTAGTTTAGCTTCTTAGTTGGAGAAGGCGATGGCACCACACTCCAGCACTCTTGCCTGGAAAATCCCATGGACGGAGGAGCCTGGTAGGCTGCAGTCAATGGGGTCGAGAAGAGTCAGACACGACTGAGCGACTTCACTTTCACTTTTCACTTTCATGCATTGGAGAAGGAAATGGCAACCCACTCCAGTGTTCTTGCATGGAGAATCCCAGGGATGGGGGAGCCTGGTGGGCTGCCCTCTGTGGGGTCGCACAGAGTTGGACACGACTGAAGCGACTTAGCAGCAGCAGCAGCTTCTTAGTTATAGGCAGTATGGTGAAGTGGAAAACCTTTCAAACTCTTACATAATGACAAGTATATCTTGAATACTTTTGTGTCATTTAAACTTTTCAAACCCTGGTGCTAATGGATGAGATTTTCAATATAGGTCAGAGCTAACTTCTAACTTGGCTTATGGTGGTGGCTGCTATGAATTTCATTTTAAAAGTCTTTTATGTAATTGAGTAAACCTACCTGGATTGTAGAATGTAGGATACAGTATATAGGTTTTTTGGTGTCCTTTCTATTTTTTTCTTTCCTTTAAAGAATAGGTTTTTGAACTTAATGAATTGTTCTTTATAGAATATTTGTAGTGTGCAGATAAATCAGACTTCTCCTGTAGTCCTGTTCTTGGGTATATAATTTGACCTTCAGTTTAGCAAATATTTGTGGAATGCATTTGATGGCCTGTGAATGAAGACATTTGTAACTCATTCCATTGGCTGTATTTAAAATCAAAGAAACCAGTATTGTTGGCCTCCTCTGCCCTGTGAGATGAAGCAAAATAAGAGTGGTGAATGTGGAGTGATGAATGCATCAGTTTCCAGTTGTCTTACATAATTTAGAATTTCCTCATCTAACTCCCAAGTTCATTTTAATCATTTTAGTTTCAACCTTTTTATCACCGCTGTCACACACACCCCTGCCCGCCCGGAAAACCCCCGCAAATAAAACACCAGACAAACCCAAGCCCTGGAATTAGACCAAAAAGGCTTATGGCAAATAGAAATTGATAAATTAGTACTTTTCCTTGCTTACCTCTGAGTTTTCCAGACTCATAGCTGACCAGATAACTGACCTTTAGGTAAATTCAGCCTGGCTGTGTATTGTTCCTTTCATATCTTTTCTTGTGCTGGACATAAAATGGTTTGGACCAGATACTGGTGTGGACATAGAAAAAGAGTAGGATTTCTGTATGTAGAGAATATGAGAAATAGCATAGTGACCCCCAAATCACATGAAGTTGTAAACAAGCTTGATTTATGGTCTCTTCCCGTCATCAGGAAAACCACTCTATGCCTTGGTGAAACTCTGGCAGTGCAGATTGTTTCTGAAGAGATGCATGTTACAATTTATAGGGTGTGTTGTGTGTGTGTATGAAATGGTAATGATCATATTGATACTAAATTTACAGCTAAAATGTCAGGCTCTATTGCCAGTTAAAATTACTAGGAATGAATACAGAGTATTTTGAAAATACTTGAGAAGTTAGTGAGAAAATAACTCGGCTCTACAAGAAGATGATCTATTTGTAGCATTTCTAGAATGTATCATCAAATAGTACTGAACAGTTAGATTTTTATCTCCTGATTTAAAAGATGATGAACAGTAAAAGTTGTGTAAATTTTGTACACTAATGTATAATTTCTGTGTAAACTGTGCTATACATAATCCTTTGTATTATTTAAGAGAAACCAAGAAGTATACTGCAGTCAGGAAATAAAGCACAGCATCTTATCATTTGTGTTTATTTTTTCTCAGTTTTGTTAAGGTGTATTTGGCATATAAAAAACTCCACATTTAAGAATATAAACTGGGAAACCACCATAAAGAAGATAATGATCATCTGTTACTCCTAAAAATTCCCTCTTGCCCCTTCATAATTGCCTTTGCTCCTTTCTGTCTCCAGGCAACCGCTAATCTGCTTTGTGTCACTGTAGATTAGCTTGCATTTTCTTGAACTTTATCTAAATGTTATCATACACCATGTACTTCTTTGGGTCTGATTTCTTTGAATTAGCTTGCTTATTTTGAGAGTTAGCTGTGTTTATTACTTTTGACTGCTGAGTAATATTCCATTGCGTGCATATTCTGCTGTTTGTTATTCCTTCACCTGTTGATGGATATTTGAGTTTACATTTTCTGACCAAGTCTTAGTGTAGACGTATGCTTTCACTTCTCTTGAGTACATATCTAGGGGTAAAATCAGTGAGTATGGTTAACTTTTTAATAAGCTTCCAAACTATCTTTTTCAAAGTAATTATATTATTTTAAATTTCCAAAACAATGTTTGAGAGGTTTAGTTGCTCTACATCCTTCCGACCTTGATGTGGTCAGTCTTTTTAATCTTAGGCTGATAGAGGACTTCTGATGGTATCTCATTGTGGTTTTAATTTGTTTCCCTAATAACGAATGATGTTGAGATGTTGAGCATGTTCTCATGTGTTTAGTTGTCATCTGTGTATTTCTTTTAAGTTCTTAATTTATTTTTTGTATCTTTGTTTTAAAATTTGGTTGGTTGACTTACTGAATTGTGAGTTCTTTATTCTTGATGTGGATGTATCTTTTGAAAGTGTGTTGACGAGAAGATTTACTAATTTTGATGAAGTTTTCATTTCTTTTTTCTTTTATAATCTTTGTGTGATTTAAGAAATCTTTGCCAAACATTATCACTATAGTTTTCTCAGATCATATTCTAGAAGCTTTATAGTTATAGTGTCTACACTTAAGTGTTATTATTCTCTTCACCTCTTCCACTATTGATGTTATCTTTGGAAGTCTATGGTTTGGTTGCTTGACGGTTGCTTCTTATTTGAGATGAGGGTTTCAGGGTGTAACCTGCTTTCTCTTGACATGTTTCTGTTCTTGAACCCATCTGATTTCCCTCAGTGGGAAGCATGTAGAAGAGATTGGTGTGCTTTTTTTTTTTTTTAAAGCGACCATCTATATGATTTCCGTGTCTTTCCCTTTGTAAGATGTCCTTTGTTTTTGAATCGTTTCATATTGATGATTCTTCTTGATGACTTTTAAAAAATATTTATTATGTATTTGGCTGCTCTGGATCTTAGTTGTAGCGCAGGGGATCTTTGATCTTTATTGCAGCAGTGGGATCTTTAGTTGTAGCATGTGGGGTTTAGTTCCCTGACCAGGGATTGAACCCAGGCCCCCTGCATTGGAAGCACTGTCTTAACCATTGGACCACCGGGGAAGTCCCCTTGATGACTTTATTTGTAAGCAGTTGTGCAACAGCTGGAATACTTTTACAGATCTAGAATGCTTTCCTTCTCTTTTTGGAGGTCATCAGATTGTACATTTCTTTGCATTAGAAACATACTGTCTAGAAATATGGACAGCTCACCTTGTCTTGTAGAGTTGATGTTTGATGAAGCTGCTTATATGAAACTCCTCATCAGAAAGCCATCTACAAGGACACGATGAAAGGAGTTTCTGAATGGAGAACTGAAATGATTTAAATGTTTTAGAGAAAATACTTAAGAAAATATATAAGAATTTTTAAAAAGTTAGGTTTGTTGTGGTATTTTTGTATAGTAGTATCAGAACTTTTCATGTATATGTCTGAACTTGGTTTTGTAATTACAATCAAGAGAAAGATTATTTCCATCATCCCCAAAAAGTACCATTTAGTACTCACATCAGCAGTAGAGGAATTCCATTTCGGTGTGTCCTTCTCAGTAGTTGGTATTGCCAGTTGCTGTTTGGAGTAGTAGCTTGTAGTGGTACTGCATCGTAATGTTTATTTTCATTTCACTAATGAATAAGGATAAACCTGTTTTCATTTGCTTATGTAACTCACCCATGTATCTTTGATAAAATGAACTCAGTTTTTTGCCCATTTTAAAATGTTTTGTTTCTTTGTTACCGGGTTTCTAAATTTTTTCATATATCCTGGATAACAGTTCTTCATCAGATAGCTATTTTGGTAATACACAAAATATTATTATACATCTATATTACATAGATGTAGATTTTGTAAAAAAAAAAATTTTGCTGGTCTGTAGCTTTATATTTTCCTATAGTATCCTTCATCGAGGAGGGAGAATTTGAAAGAGTTGGTCAGAAGGTACAAACTTCAGTTACAAAAAAGCAGTAGGGATGTAATGCACAGCATGATGACTATAGTTTCCACTGCTTCATGATACACGCTAGTTCCCCCCTTATCCATGGGTGATACTTTCCAAGACCCCTAAAGGATTCCTGCAACTGTGGGTAGATAGTACTGAACCCTTATTGTTGTTCAGTCGCTGAGTTGTGTCTGACTCTTTGTGACCCTATGGACTGCAGCACGCCAGGCTTCCCTGTCCTTCAACATCTCTCAGAGCTTGCCCAAACTCATGTCCGTTGAGTCTGTGATGCCATCCAACCATCTCATTCTCTGTCGTTCCCTTCTCCTCCTGCCCTCAATGTTTCCCAGCATCAGGATCTTTCCTAATGAGTAATTGCTCGTATGTAGAGAGAGAAAATTGATGATTGTATTCACTTATTTTAGTAATTTTTTTGGTATGTTCTTTGGGATTTTCTGCATATACAGTCATGCAAACTCTGAATAAAGACAGTTTTATTTTGATCTTTTTAGAATGTCTGCTTACTCCATGGGTAAGTACCTCCAGTACAGTGTTGAATAAAAGCCTTAGTTTGCTGGTTTTTTGAAAATTACTACAGTGAATGAATGTTGCTTTCTTACTGCATTTATTGAGATACCGGGTTTTCTTTGTGGTGGGGGGTTGGGTTGCTGCACAGCTTGTGGGATCTTAGTTTTCTGGACCAGGGATGGAATGTGACTTCTGTAGTGAAAGCAGAGTCCTAACCACTAGACTGCCTGGGAAGTCCCAACATACAGTTTGTTTAATCTGTGAACATGGTGAATTATTTTAATTTTTCAAATAGTGAAACAACTTTGCATTCACAGTATAGGACCCACTTAGTCATCATGTTTATTATTTTTATGCATTTCTGGATTCAGTTTACTAGAAATTTGTTAACAAGTTTTGGGTCCGTATTTGTGAGAAAGATTGGTCTGTAGTGTTCTTGTGTTAGACCTTTGTCTAGTTTTAGTATTCAAATAATGCAGGCCTTTGTTTTTTTCTGGAGGAGATCTGTAGAATTCTTTTCCAGGAGAGACACTAATGAAATATCTTGACCTGGAGGGTTTCTTCTGGATTTGTTAATTGCTGTAGGTAGTTTAAGTACAAATCAGTTAATTTAGTAGATACAGGTCTATTTATATTCTCTCTTCTTAAGTGAGCTTTGACTGGAAAAGTTCCTTGACACATAGTTCATCTAAGCAGTCGTAAGCATAAAATTGTTTGCAATTTTCCCATAAACTTCTAATTTTTAAGAGTTTGTAAGAGTTGTAGTGATGTCTCTTCTTTCATTCCTGATAGAGTTTTTTTATATTCTTTTTTCCTTGACTTAAATATGTTAACCCCTTTCAAAAACGTAACAAACAGCATAATCCTGTAAGTTAATAGAAAAGTACAGAAGAGTAGTAATAAGTACCCATGTACTCTCACCACTCGGTGTCAATAAATGTTAATATTTTTTTTTTCTACATTTGCTTTGTGTGTGTTAATCACTCAAGTTGTGTCTGACTCTTTGTGACCCCCGTGGACTGTAGCCTGCCAGTCTCCTCTGGCAGGGGAATTGTCCAGGCAAGAATACTGGAGTGGGTAGCCATTCCCTTCTCCAGAGGATCTTCCTGACCCAGGAATCGAACCTGGGTCTCCTGCATTGCAGGCAGGTTCTTTACTGTCTGAGCCACCAGGGAAGCCCCAAATGTTTAAATAGAGAACATTTAGTTGGAGTTGAAATGGTGAGTACACAGGCCACTGTTCCTCAAGCTGGTGTACATCATTCACGTGCATACTTTCCTATTTCTAGTACTTGTTTGTAAGAATTCATTATCAGTGTAATCCTTTTTTCTTTGAAAAAATCTGCCTAAATGGTGTACAGTACCTCTCCTTTTGCATCTTTTTTTTCACTCAAGTTTTGTTTGAGATATATCCATGTTGATACTAGATCTGACTTGCAAATTTTAATTGCTGTGTAGTATTTTATTGGGTAAAATATAGCTTGTCTATTCTTAGATAAGTTGCTTCTCCTTTTTCTTTATTACAGATAGCACTGTTGGAAGCAGCTTTGAAATTTTTTCTTGTGATAGTATGTGAGTTTCTTTAGAGATCTTAAGTGGAATTGATGGATTGTAAGATATGAGTTTCTTCAGTATTAAGAATCATAGTCATCCCTGGGAATTACCAGGGGATTGTTTCCAGGAACCTGTGATGATACTAAACTCTGAGAATACTCAAGTGTCTTAAATAAACTGGCATGGTATTTGCATATACCCTACATACATCCTCCTGTGTACTTTAAATAATCTCTAGATTAATTTTAATACCTTATACAAAGTAAATGTTATGTAAATTGTTGCTGTCACACTGCAAATTGAAGTTTTGGGTCTTGGAACTTTTTGGAAATATTTTCCTTTTTTGCAAGTAGTTTCAGTTAGCAGTTGGTTGAATCCGTGAATGTGGAGCCTGCAGATAGAGGGCTGACTGTGTGTTAAATTGTCCTCCAGACTCTTTGCAAGCAACAGATTTCCAGTTTTCATATATAAGGCATACCTTGTTTTATTGTGCTTCACAGGTAATGCATTTTTTTTTCTTTTTTGACGAATGGAATGTTGTGACAATCCTGTGTCAAACAAGTCAGTTGACATTTTTCTAAAAGCATTTGCTCAGTTTGTGTCTCTGTCACATGTCAGTAATTATTGCAGCATTTCAAACTTTTTCATTGTTAAATGATGATTGTGATCTTTGATGTTACAAATCAAAGATTTTACTATTGCAAAATTTTATGATGTGCTGAAGACTTAGATGATAGCATTTTTAAGCAATATTTTCTAATTAAGGTGTGTATTTTTTCTTAAAGCCCATAACATTTAATAAACTACAGTATAGTATAAACATACCTTTTATATGCACTGGAAAATCAGAAAGTTCAGGAACAAAACCCAGGATATCTCCAGGGTATGTCTATAATGCCAGCAGTGGGATTATCAGATTTAAATTTGAGAGGGGAGAGTGGAATCTATAGGATGGGGAAGGATTTTTCATGGTTTTGATTTACATTTCCTTTGTCAAGAAGGTTAAACATCTTTTCAAACATTTGTTGGCTATTTGAAATCCATCTATATTTGTTAACTATTGAAACGTTGAGAGGGCTTAATCTTCTGAACATACTTCCCTGAGTTATAATTTTGAACTTTGGCATTCCTTTTTTTGTTGAATCTCTTCTCATATTTTCTATCCTTTTGTCTTTAGTTATCTGTTTAGTTCAGGGTGCAGAGGACGACGGTGTGTGCCCATTTTGGTTATCTTTCTATTCTTATAACTACCAGGTAATGTTTATAGTTTTAAATGACTACTTTACAGCTGCTCCTTTCTTTGAAATGGACAGGAAATCTTACCCACTTCTACCCAATCCTCCTTTTCCTGGCAGTTGTCCATTCCATTTGAAGACTACATAGTGCCATCAGTAGGTCACCAGGTTCCAGGGACTGAGTCTCACAGGCTTTTGTTGTTGTTGTTCTTCTTCAGTTGCTAAGTCATCTCCAACTCTTTGCAACCCCTTGGACTGTAGCAAGCCCGGCTTCCCTGTCTTTCATCATCTCCCAGAATTGGCTCAACTCCATTGAATTGAGCCGGTGGAGTTGTCCATTGAGTTGGTGATGCCATCCAACTGTCTCATCCTCTGTCGCCCCCTTCTCTCAATCTTTCCCAGCATCAGGGTCTTTTCCAGTGAGTTGGCTCTTTGTACCAGCTGGCCAAAGTATTGGAGCTTCAGCGTCAGTCCTTCCAATTAATATTCAGGGTTGATTTCCTTTAGGATTGACTGGTTTGCTCTGCTTGCTGTCCAGGGAACTCTCAAGAGTCTTCTCCAGCACCACAATTTGAAAGCATCAATTCTTTGGCGCTCAGCCTTCTTTATGGTCCAACTCTCACATCTGTACCTGACTACTCAAAAAAACCATAGCTTTGACTATACTGACTTTTGTCACAGGCTTGTAGTGGGAATAAATGGTGAAAGAAGATGAAATCAGATTTGCAAAAGACAGGTTGGAAGCAGAATGGCAGTTTATGGTGATACTTCTTTCCACTAACCAGAATGCCCAGATATCCTTATCAGATGCACTTTGTCACATGCCAGGGTACTAAGAACCCAGGTTTGTGATTTGAACTTATTTGGTATACCTGGAATTTGTAACAGATCTGTTTGTGTGCCTTACAGTTTTTTAAAGGCATGGCTTATATACCTTTCTGATTGATAATAAGATTGTTCTTGTTTTCGGTGAAAATTTTAAGTCTACCTCCAGAAATTGTTTGATGTGACTTGGTATAAAAGTTTTAAGTGCTGAATTTCTTTCTGCTGAAAGTTAATGATTGATTTTTGGTGAAAACTTTTCTTCTGGTGAGGAGGCTTATGCCCCATAAAAAAGAATAATGTATAGCAAGACTTAAACATAATGCCTCCTCAGAATATGTGATACATTGGTATTGCACAGTAGTAATATATAGTGTCTTGACTTTTTTTTTTAAACTTAAAAAACCTTTATCCAGAAATACATATAGATTCATTGCAGTTTTAAGAAATACTACAGAGAAATTTCATATATCCTTTACCCTGTTTTTCCCAGTGGTAATATTTTGCATGACTAATACCACTTTTAGAAAATTGACATTGATACAATCTGTAGACTTTTTTCAGGTTCCTATATTTATACTCAGACCCCTTTGTTGGTGGTGGGTGTGAAAGAATTTTGTGTATTTGCTTTTTTATAATATTACCACATATGTAGTTTGTGTGACCACTATCACAGTCAAGGCACAGAATAGCCCCATTACAGGAATCCTTCATGCTACTCTTTACTAGCCATAATTAACCACCCGCACCCCCAGCCTCTCTCACAACTACTCAGCTGTTCTCCATCTCTATAGAATGTTATATAAACGGAGTCATACATACGTAATTTTTTGAAATTGGATTTTTTTACTGATCGTAATTCCTTTGAGATCCATTCAGGTTGTGTGTATCAATAGTTCATTCCTTTTTATTGCTAAGTCGTATTCCATGATATGAATGTACCATAATTGTGACATAGACCCATCGAAGGACATTTGGGTTGTTTACACTGTGGGGCTATGAACAAATAGTTTAGTTCGGTCATTCAGTCGTGTCCGACTCTTTGCGAACCCATGGGCTGCAGCACGGCAGGTCTCTCTGTCCATCACCAACTCATGGAGTGTACTCAGGTAAACTCATGTCCGTTGAGTTGGTGATGCCATCCAACCATCTCATCCTCTGTCGTCCCCTTTGCCTCCCGCCTTCAATCTTTCCCAGCATCAGGGTCTTTTCAGATGAGTCAGCTCTTCGCAGCAGGTGGCCAAAGTATTGGGGTTTCAACTTCAACATCAGTCCTTCCAATGAATATTCAGGACTGATTTCTTTTAGGATGGACTGGTTGGCTCTCCTTGCAGTCCAAGGGACTCTCAAGAGTCTTCTCCAACACCACAATTCAAAAGCATTAATTCTTCGGTGCTCATCTTTCTTTATAGTCCAACTCTCACATCCATTCACGACTACTGGAAAAACCATAGCCTTGACTAGATGGACCTTTGTTGGCAAAGTAATGTCTCTGCTTTTTAACATGCTGTCTAGATTGGTCATAACTTTCCTTCCAAGGAGTAAGTGTCTTTTTA